>NC_074709.1:17605891-17905891 GCF_024334085.1 Lutzomyia longipalpis | reverse complement strand
TTGAGCATAAAGATTTGCTGAATTCAGTTTTACCAGTAAACTGTTTACTACCATTGACCATAGTAGAGGGGACAGTACCCCACCTTGAGGGCAACCATCTTTAACAGCTGCCGTTTTCATTACCCCACAGTTTTCAGCTACCACCAGACGTTGTTGGACAATTTTGGCAATAAAGGTTTCAAGAGTGTGGCCCAGCCTGAAATCCTTCATAGCCCTAATTAGAACATCCGAGTTGACTCTGTCAAATGCTCCTTCTATATCGAGAAATGCCACCAAGGCAGACTCCTTGTGGTGCAACGATTTCTCAATACGACTCACGACCTGATGTAATGCCGTTTCAACCGACTTTCCCTTTTGGTAAGCATGCTGCATAGGACTTAGGGGGTTCTTTTGCAGAATGCAACACCTAATGTGCCTATCGCAAATTTTTTCTAGGGTCTTGAGCAGGAAAGATGTCAGACTTATTGGTCTAAACGATCTTGGCTCCTCAAAATTGCTTTTTCCCGGTTTCGGTATGAATACAACCCGTACTTTTCTCCATGCTAATGGTACATAGCCATTAGCCAGGCAGGCTCTAAAAATGCTAGTAAGTCCATCGACTATCAACGGTGCTATCTTTTGTAGCATTATTGGAATAATGCCGTCTGGCCCCGCTGATTTCAAAGGAGAGAATGTTCCTAGGGCCCACTTAACTGCATCCCCTGTAACGATCTCCCCCGCTTTTCTCCAATCAGAAGCTGATGATGTGGTGTGACTTGTTTCCACCGTCTCACCCGCATCCATGGAGCACCCCGGAAAGTGTTCCTGGAGTAAAACCTCCAAGACTTCACTCGCAATCTTGGTGTACGTTCCATCTGGAGCTTTAAGCATGCCCAGTCGTTCAGAAGGGTCTTTTGAAAAGGCTTTCTTAATTCTAGCAGCTTCATTCACAGACAGAATTTCGCCGCAGAATTTTTTCCAGCCCTCCCTTTTCCACCTTCTTATTGATTTCTTATATTCTTTTTTCAGCTGAATTGCTGAATCCCAATCCTCGTCACCCATAGTGTTACGAGCTCTATTTATGGACTTCCTCGTTTTCCGTTTCAATTGACGCAAATTCAAGGGAAGCATCTTACGATTTCCCTGAAGCGGCGCCGTTGTTAACGGACACGAGTCGTTAAATGAGGTAATCAGAGCTCGATTAAGCTCTGTTACTGAATGCTCAATTTCCTCTGCGTTCCTTGGCGACATATCATCTCGTTCCCAGCCCTCGTTAAAGGACTTCTCAAAAGATGACCAATTTGCCTTCCTCGGATTCCGAAAAGGTTTGGATTCTCCCCCAGACGCCGCAACGTTGAAATAGATCCTAGAATGGTCTGACATAGTGAGATCATCAGAGACAATCCAACCATCGATTAACCCCGATATAACAGGGGTGCAGATAGTAATATCAATTACTTCTTTCCTACGTCTATTTGCAAATGTAGGTTTATCTCCTTTATTTGCAATTTCTAAATTGTTTGTAACAATAAAATCCAACAGAAGCTCACCACGTTTATTGGTTCCGCTGCTGCCCCATATTATATTATGTGCATTAGCGTCCGCTCCAATAATCAATTCCCAGGAGTTCTTCTCACAAGCTTCCACGAGCTGAGCTACCTCCACGGGTGGTGGTGGATCTTTGGAGTCATATGGCATATATGCCGAAGCGAAGATCGCCTCCAGCGTCCCATTGGCGGTCTTTATATCTACCTTAACAACTGCCAAATCGCCAGTGCTAAATTGTGGTAGAAATAAAGCATTAATATCTTTTGATATAAACACACAGGCTCTGACCTTAGTATTGCTGTCCTTTTTATAGAACAGCTTCCCCCTAGATGGGTTAATCCCTTTCACCTCCTGTCGAACTACCCAGGGTTCCTGAAATAATCCAACGCCTCCTCTTAGCACCGCCAGCTTCTCATCCATGGAAAACATGGCTGCGCGGCAGTGATGCAAGTTGGCTTGAACGACGTGAATTTTTGGGTGGCTTGTTTTTGGTTGGGAGCTAGCAGGACCATCGATGATGCACTGCCCAGGAACATCACCGACTGGGTCTCCGGAGATTATGAAGCCCGTGCCTTTCGGCGCCGGATACTCGGGGCGTTGCTGATTACGACCTTTCATTATGGGTGTGTTGGTCAGGTCCGCGACTCGCTATTACACTACACGAAAATGACAGTGCTATTTACGAATTGGCCGTTACAAGTTCATCCAGACGTACGCCTACAACATTCCGCCGAGGCATAAATCCCTGATGAACCTTGCAACGGTCGCTCCCCTATCCGCCACCTGGGGACGCGCCTGATGGGTGACCAGCCGCACAGGTACTTTCTGTAAGTTTTAACCGTTATATTCTCTAAAAAGTTGCTTAATGAGCTTTAATTTTAATTTTATTGCTTCCTGGGACAGAACATTATGGACTTTGATTATGGAAAGACAACGTGGGAAATGTTTCAAAATTGCTTTTTCCTGGCTTTGTTAATCTTTTCCGTTGTTTATCTCATTTGCACCGCATTGAGGACAATTCTGAGCTTAACCTTCCCCATTATCCTGCTAATTGGACTCATCCTCACGTGGCCTTTGATTAAGAAATGGGAAGAATCCTTCATGCCGATTTCAGTGACCGAAATAATCGAACAATTCATCTTTTACCTAATTAACTCCCTCTTCCAACTTGCAACAAATTTTTTGTCAGATTTTATGGAAAATAATTAAAATTTTAAATAATAAAAAAAAAATCTTTGAAAGTTCATAAAATAAAATATATTTATTTTACTAAAAACTCTGTACACATTGTAGTAGAAGATCCCTGAGCTTTAGCCGAAGACTCTGCTTCCCGCCACAGACGATGTGGGTTTGATTGCTTCCAATTTCAATGGTTGTTTCCTCATTGGGCAGCCGGATGATCACACCTGGTCCATTTTGTTCCATTTTAATGTCCGTTATGCCATCCTGGGTGAGCTTCTTCACAAAGAGATCAATATCAAGGGCACCCCATTCGTACTTTGAAGCCTTCAGCGGGAATGAGAGTTTGTTGGGATCCTCCTCGATGCGTCGAATGTCGTGAAGGTTGTCCTTCACCTGAAGGATTCCCGTAACACTGGCCACATTCATTCCAGGCTGAACTTCATGCGGAACAATATTCTGGGCAATTTCCGGCATGAGGTAGACACGATTCCGTTTCCTCTTGAGCGGAAGTTTCACCACTTCGCCACGTTTGAATGTGATTAACTGCTTGTCCGGAAGTTGATCAATCACAAGATCAACCTTGTGGGGCACCATCACCGGTGGTTGGGTGTAGCTCTCAGGGATGACGAGGCATCCTGGCTTTAGCTCCTTGATGAGTTTATTTGCTTGCTGGAAATTCAGCGACGTCTCAATGGGGCAGTAGATTGCCTTCATGGCGAGAGGTTGGAAGGGAGCGAGAGCTTGCACATAGGGGAAGTCGGGTTCAGTGAAGATGATCGTGTGTATCGGATTGGAGCCCCAGAGTTCCACAAAGTGCACCGCGTCCCCAAAACGAAGACTCGGATGGCCACAGAAGACGACACAGGGTTGCCGGAATTCAGTGCTGAAGCCCTCCGAGTAGATGTGCTTGAAATGCTTGAGGCGGGAATTCTTCACCAGCATTGCATGTGGGAAGGGTTCATCGGGAATGTAGACTTTATGCTGCTTCCCAGATGACAACCATTCAGCCAGGATGTTGGAATAGGCCAGGGAGCTGTCTGCCACTGGGGAAATGAAGAACATTGGCACCTGGGAGAGCCCGGCATTGTCAAGATTCGTCGAGAGGCATTCAAAGAGGTCATAAACCACACCCGATGGGTAGCAAGGGATGAGAACAGAGCCACCATTGCGCAGCGTAACAGCCACATTCATGCAAAGCTCCCCGAGCATCCCGTCCGGATTGACGTGGGGTGCCTGTGTGAGGCTTGTCATGATGATAACGTCGGCATACTTCAGAGCAGACTGATTAATCGGCCTGGGATGCGTCGTCAAAGTTGATGATCCACTGATATATGCCACTTTCTCATGCCCAGAGCTGAGAATCCAATTGCTAGATCCAAGGCAGAAGCCTGAACTCACCGGTATAACCTGCAGTGCACCGTAGATGTCCAGTTTCTGATCATATCCGGCAATTTGTACCCTTGCCAGGCTATTGTGTACCGCATCCATGGAGAAGATGTGCTTCCAGCATTTTGGTTTGTACGATTCTGACAGTGGAGCAGGCAATGCGTGCAAAATATCCTTCCACTGAGACGCCACAACAGCCTTCGGAGCCACTTCAATGTACTCCACAAGCTCCTCCAGGAAAAATCTTCCAATCTGCAGAGTAGGCTCTGTGGCGTACACTGTTCCATTGAATCCCGTGCCCTCCGTGATAAAGGGCAGTGCCAGCATATTCATGTAGTTGGAAATGAGGATAACATCCACTTCTGAGAAATCCACAATTTTATCCAGAGGTGGTGCAAATTCCGGTGTTGAATCCACAAAGATTCTCCCGCAGCACTCTTTCAGCTCCCCATCAATCTGAGCATCGTGATCTCGAGGGATAAAATTGGGCAGGGAGCTGAAACGTGAGCTCTGGACAAGCGGCAGGGGCAGGAAATTCAGCACAGTCTTCACATTGAGCCCACAATCGAGCATAATGAGAAGTTCCTTGAAGCTGAGGATGCTGCAGGGCTTTGCCGGATCCCCATTTAAGCAGTACTAAAGGTAAAAATCCTTATTTTATACATCATTGAAGCAAGAATGAATGAATGTACGTCAAACTTACCAATTTCATTGCTGGAAAATGCCTATTTTCCTTTCTTTTCCAATTAAATTATCGAGAAGCAAAAATTGCAATGTTTGTTTTGATTTTGATCTTCTTCTTAGAAGGCCGGATGTCATTTTTGACATTCAAAAGTTTTGGCGCGAAATTTTCTTCCGAAATGTGCTGAAAATTATCCGAAATGGGAAATTTTTTTCCGAAAATTAACCGCCGCTGCTTTTTTTCGGCGAAAGTGGCGAAAGTGAACGGATGAAAATGAAAAATCAAGAAAAAAACGGAAAAATGCATTTTCCTTCAGGAAAAGCGGGAAAAACATAGAAAAAGCCATAAAAATTTAGAAATGTTGCTTATCCGAATGAGAGTGATGAACTGAATTGATAGAATTTGTACATAAAAGTAAAAATCAATTAGGAAATTCTCAGGATTTTGAATTTTTGTCTTTTTCTTATCCTTTCTAAAACAATAAAAAAAACTTTTTTTATTATTAAAAATCTATTGTACTTTGGATTTGTATTAACTTTCAGTCTTATAAATCTCTAATAAATTAGAATATTTGGAGTATTCTCAAATCAAATATTTAGGACACAGAATGTCCGCCATTAGATGCCATGATTGAGAAACCACGCCACGCTAGAGCCGCCATGTTTTGATGATCAATTTCTTGATTTCGTCGGCACCGTCTTTCATTTACCGGGAAGACATTTTAAATACACCCGCAATTTATTAAAACGATTAAAATTCTTTAAAAGATAAATTCTGGTTTTCTTAGGATGTATTATCTCAAATCAACATTAATAATTTACTTATGTAAAATGTAGAATCTAATCACGATTCATATGCAAGAGAACATAGCAAAGGGACATAGGATATATAGTTAAAGAGTTGCAAGTGGAAAATGATACATCATTAGGCAAGAGAGAGCGGAGGAAAAGCAACCATATATAAGCTTGGGCAGACCAAACAATGAAGAAAAATGATCATTTTCCTGTCTTGACAGCCTGAAGAACAATTTGCATAACGAATTAGACATCAATCCATCAAAATGACAAATTCCATCATAAGAAAATCCAAATTTCTCCCCCACAATGAGCACACACAACATATAAAGCAGAAGGAATCCTCTCATGTTTTCTCAATGTGCGAAATGTGCCGCAGAAAGTGCTTTGGTCTTTTTATCCTTGCTTACTGCATCGTACTGGTTACCCCCCAAGGTGCCTTCAGTCATGGTGATATCATTAGGACCTTTGTTGCAAAGTACAAGCAAATACGAACTGTGAATTTACTCCTGTGCACCAACACGCATCTCATTGAGGCATCCCGAGGATTAATGGAAGCTGGGGTGCAAGTTAAAATGCAAAGTGTTGAGAAGATAAATGTCTGGAGTGATCTATGGGATGTATTTGCGTGCAAGATGTTTCGAAAAATAATAATTTTGGACTTGGAGTGCGAAGGTAGCGAGAGGATCTTGCTGGAGCTTGCCACCTTCAGTCAGAGCTTCAAATCCTGCAATCATTGGCTCCTGCTGGAGAATGTGCGTTCTGTGCCATTGAATGTCTTCGAGCAGCTCCCCATTCACGTTAGTACGGAGATAATGCTGGCAACGAGGGATGAGAACTTTGGTCATAGCAATGCAACCGCGTACACAGCTGCTGGAAGCTATTGGCTATACGATATCTGGTGAGATGATTTAAATTCAACCCGAAATGCCACCACCACCACCCCCAAGATGAAGATTTTTACTTGAAGAATCTTCGCTCCATGGGGGTTTCATCGTCGAAAGATGCTCCCGTCATACTCCTTTGGTATATGGAGGGGATTTTATGGGATTTTTATGACCACGAGACTGTACAATAAAATTAAAAAATTAATTCCATTTTATATTTTCATAAAGCGTATAAAATAAATATTATACGAGTCTGCTGATTCATGCAGTGCTCCGTATAATAATGGGAACGATTTTGTGAGTTTTGAGTGGAAAATTAGGAGCATAAAAAGGTGCATTTGGTACAATTATTGGATCTCCCCACTGACCTGTATCCTCGTAGATTTAATGATGTGTTAAAAACAAATCTGTTTCTTTTAATGTTGTTTTGTTGGAGATTTTCCTTAAATCATTTTCACATAAAATTTCCCCGCCTTCCATTTTCTTGTGGACAAAGCAAAATTGTTTTCTTTCATTTCCAAGAATATTGATTGATACTTTAAGTATTTTTCTTAAATTTTTCAACATTCAATTTGATTCTCTTCTTTATTTATTATTTCTACCAGCAAGTCTTATCAGAATTCTTTCCCCGAAAATCATTTCTTGTACATTTTCAAGGTTTTCAATAAAGCATTTTCAATTTTCACACTCCCAAAATAGAATTTTTCGGCACACTCTCACGGATTTTTTTCCTATTTGGTCACACAAAACGTCTCGTTTGCAGAAGTTATAAAGCTGTGAAAAATACATGACTGCAGTGGGTTGGAAAAATTGTCCTTGTTCTGAAGCAGCTGCCGCGTCAACTTGGCTTCCACATTTCTCGCTGGAGTGCTCTATTTTTTGAAATATTCCCCACCATATTTCATTTCATTATTTTCTCCTGCTGTTTTCCCTTTCCATTTCATCTAGAATGTCTCAACCGTCTCAACCAAGTAAATGAATGTGATTTGCAGGAGTCCCGGAATTGTCTTCGGAGGGAGTCTCAATGTGACATTCATGGGGAAGTACGAGCCACACATTAACAATGGAAACTTTCAGTTGGTTACTCACGATACAACTATAATACGTCGCAAAAATTTGAATTTGGTACCACTTCGCTGCATGATGGTGGTGAGTAATATACATTATGTAGCTACATATAGAATTAAGTGGAGGCGCCTGGTTACTTAAAGTCAGGCACTCCTTTTGAATGCTTTTTTACATTTTGAATGCAATGGAGACGCCTGGTAATTACAAAAAGCTCCGACTTATCGTAATTAAATGAAGAATTGCAATGGAGGCGCCTGGTAGTCACGAAAAAGCTTAATTTTTTGTAAATTAAATGAGAAATCATTGCGATCTCGCTTGATAGTGTCGAAAAAGCTCCGTCTTATTATTAATTAATCTTAAATCATAGTGGAGGCGCCTGGTAGTCACCAAGAATCTCTCTGGTAGTTACGGAAAATCTCCATCCTTTCTTTTTTTGCAGTTAGGGAAAAATAAACACACAGGTGTAATTCAGAATTTTATTATCAAGAACTCGAGGAGCAACTAAAATTTCAAGAGCTCCAAGAAAGCGTTTTTATGAAAGAAAAACTTCTTTTGAAAGTCTTGGAAATTCTTTTGCTTTCTTCTCTTCAGGATTGAATTAAGGATCAATTTTGCACATTTATTCTTTTATGAATTTAGAGCTTTTTTTTCTTTTCTGTTTTATTAAGATCACTGAAGATCTCGAAGAAACATTCGAAGATTACGTGAGAGGATCACGTAAAAAGCATCTGGATTCTGCTCATCGATTTACCTACACCATTGTTACCTACGTTAAAGATATGTTCAACTTTAGGTACGAATCTTGTTCTTTTTTTTTAAATTTTTAATGTCCTTAAAAAGCTTCTATAAAAAACTGAAAAAAATGTTTTTTATTGAAAATATATGAATAAAATCTTTTGGTTAACCTTTAGTATGCCAACGATGCATTCAAAGTCCTGGGGATACCCAAAAAATGGAACTTTCGACGGAATGATTGGATTTTTAATGCGCGGAGAAGCTGAATTAGGTGGATCACCAGGTTACATTCGAGAAGAACGAGCGCGTGTCGTTGACTTTACAGTTGGGATATGGATTACAAGGTAGATCTTTAAAGAACTACCATAATTTCAAAAAAAAGGTTTAAGAATTAACTTCTTGTTCTTATAGCTTCAACCAATTGAATTGAATTAATATGCTTAATTTTTAAGGACCTTTATAAGCTTCTATATGAGTTATATTTCTTCAAAATTTCTCTTTAGGCCATGCTTCATTTTCCGCCACCCCTTCAAGGAAGGGCTAATAAGCGACGTTTTTATTATTCCTTTCACAAAGTACGTATGGATTAGCATTGCCACAGTGGGTGTCATCTGGATATCATTTGCAGGCTATATTATGTACTGGGAGGGATTTGTCGAGAATACAGGTCAGCAATTTCTACACGACGTAATGAATAAATTAGTTGCTTTGTAGTCCAATATAAACAATTCTGACACGCTATCAAGGGGGGGTGGAGGGTTGGGGAAGGGCGATGTTTATTGAAATTGAACACAAACATTTCCAGATGGTGTTAATGGAGTCCCCAGTGGGGGTGGTGGCGGCACTCAAAGTGGGCATATTGCATCAAATTTCATTTTTCGCAATGCCATTAAAAGTTTGGGAAAATACTTTCCCGGAAATAAATCAAAACTTCGTCGGGGTGACGACACGAAAGGAAAGCCAAACAGTTATGACAAATTCAAAAAGGATGGAGCCGATGGTGTGGAAGGAAGCGAAGAGGCTGAAAGGGGTGGTGACCTGCTGTTCCATCCAACACCCGCGACTACCCCAGAGGGCACTCATCCACAGCGATCTTATCGGCAGATGGGGGCCACCATCCGTACCGAGGCAACTGCCAAAGCTGTGATTGCCAACGCGGGAGCTGTTGTGGGTGGGGAGCGCAGTGTAGTTAAAATTCATAACAGTCGCAGGGGTGTTATTGAAAATTATGAGAAGGAAAAATCAACGAACAGAACTGTTGCTCCCGCTAGGCATCCAACGGCCGCTGAACGCTATTCGCGGAGTGTCATCCTCTTCATTCGCGCCATCTCCCAACAAGGTAATCAGGCAATAAAATTGATGGTCGCACATATTTCATCGTACCCTCCCACGCAGCATAAAGCTCACTGTAAATCAATTTCCCCCACAGCCTACATCCCTTGCTACTAGAATTGTAGTCGTGGAAGCTTGCAGGAAATTAACTTTATGGCGAAGAGTCGTGATTTACACGCAGATTTGGGTTTTAGTTAATCCGAGAGAGTGGTACAGGTGAATTTGAATTTCTTTTTAGGGAGTTTGAATAGATAAAAAATAAATATTTTCTTTAATGAATTTTAGGAATTAAAATCATTGAAATTAATACAAAAATATTAAATTGAGATTTTAGACCAAAGATTAAAATTTAAATATATGTTTGAACTCAATGTTTCCTCAAAATTAATTCCTTACGCATCGTGTAATAAATTATTTAGCCCCCGTCGAAATTTCTTACCCGGCTGGTTTTCTTCTTAATTAAGACATTTCACTATAAATTAGTGGAACTTGAAGATCAAATTTGCAGCATTAAATCCCAAAATCAATAGATTTACAATATTTTCTCACTCTCACACCCACCCATTGGTACCTCTGACGACGACATTGGCTCCGTTCCTGAGATTAATTAAAATCCTGTTCGTGTCCTTTTTACTTCCTGAAACAGCATCATTAAGCGATTGAAAAATGTTGATAAGGAAAAAGTCATTATGCAAATGCGAATCAAGGAGAATCGTAGAAAAAAAATCGTGCAATGGAAACAATTCCCAACCAATTCACACTTCCATTTTACCCCTAAAAGTATAGATACAAAGCGCAACATATTGTGGATTTTAGGATTTTATTGAGAGATAGAAAATGTATATAGGTAGAGATGATAGTTGCGTTCAAAATGAAATTGCCTTTGGCAATTTAAACAAACAATCGATTTTAGTTGTCTCGGTGGATTGAATTTTTTTTCGTCGCAGTAAATCGCTCGTCTCTCAGTGAGTGGGGTATTTGTGCAATCCAGCCAATAAAGCACAATGAAACAAATATTTTTCCGCTTGTATGATCATCAGGACAGTCCGTAAATTGGGCGTTTCGTTGTCATTCAGATGGGTGAAACATAGGAGATAGAGTGGGTGGGGTACATTGCATGAGAGTTGTGTCTCTGTTTTGAATAAAAAAAAAATGGAATGACCCAAATCGGACCAAATAAGATTTTTCTCACAAAATTTTGTAAATTACAACGTTAATTTTATTGAGAAATTCATAATTTTCTTTAACTCTATTTTACACACAGGAACTGAAGCAAAGGAATCACCAACTCATGTCTGTGCTGGCAGTATTGCAATGCAAATTCTCGTTTTGTTTGCTTTCTTCACCTTCCAGTATTACTCAGCAAGTATTGTTGGTTCACTCCTCATGGAGAAACCTAAAACAATCAAAACCCTGAGAAATCTAATCGACAGTAACCTGGAACTTGGAGCTGAAGATATACTTTACACTCGAGATTTCTTCGTGGTGAGTTGATAAAGATTTATTCAAGCTTATCGGGGGAGTTATTTCCTTTAAAGCTTCAGCTAATCATTGAAATATTCTCTTAAAACTCTTTGGAAAATAATCAATTATGGCGTCCCTGGCGTCCTTTATGTTTCATCTTAATTATGTTTCATGTGAATTTGTGTTTCAATTGATTTTTAAACTACAGAGAACAACCGACCCAGTGGCTCAAGAATTGTTCAGAAAACGCATAAAATACTTCGATAAGAATAATCAAGAAGTAGAGAATTTTTTGCGTCCCGATGTTGGGATGCCAAAGGTGAAAAAGGGCGGTTATGCGTTTCATATTGACGTCTCGGCTGCATATAAAATCATACGGGATACCTTTACAGAGCGTGAAATCTGTGATTTAGTTGAAATTGATCTCTTCCCCTCGTACTCCTTCATGATGATCAGCATGGTGCGAAAGGGTTCACCGTACCGGAAGATGATGATCTACGGCATGAGGAAGACCGTTGAAACCGGGGTTGCGTATCGAACGAAGGATTTCTATCAGACACCGCAGCCTAAATGTACGCGTCAGATGAAAGCTACCGATCTTATTGTTAACGTTGAGAGACTCTTCTCGGCTCATGCATTGCTAATTTGTGGCTTTCTTTTGAGCTTGATTGTGCTTAGTGTGGAGCTGCTTTATAGGAATTTAACAAACCGTAACAAAGCACGTAGAAGGCATTAGAAAGTTTGCAAAAATTGACGTAGGAAAATGGCGTACAAAATGGCGTTGTTGAGCATTAGTAAAGTTTTCACGAAAAAAGTCAAACACTGAACAAATTCTTTCGTTTATTTTATCATATTAATAATTTATAGTTTCTTCTTTTCTTTTTTTTTCCTTATACAACGTAAAATATAAACTTAGAAGTAAATTTCTGTACACCACAAAATTGCAATAAATTCTTAATTCTACAATATTTAAATTTCGTTTTCTCTTCGAATGCATTTCAATAAGACTCAATAAGTTTTTTTTATTTCCTCATAATATATACTTACAATATTCTTCTTTATCTTACAATACAAGATTTGATAGCACGGCATTATTGACTAAAATATCCTTCATAATAATTTTATCTAACGTCATAAAACTCACTCTAAAAATCTCGCAATAAATTCCACTCTCTAGTTTTATTAGGGTTGAAAATTATATATTTACAATTTAGACATAAAAAATTGAAGGAATAATAAAAAATCCATTTGGGTCAACTAGAAAGTCTCTCTATTTTATTCTCTAAAATTCAATTCCAATCCCTTATGCAATATTATGTGTAGTTTGCTCTCATGCAACACCACGTTCCATTACTTCAGAATGCGTTGCGATGATTGATTTTTGGGAAATTAATGAAATTCGTGAAACTCATTGTTCACAATCAAATTGTCTTCTTGGCTAAATTTAATTAAAAATTCACATTTGACTTCATTGTGTCAACTCTCTGGAAGCAAAATGGAGTCAAAATTTCAACATTTAAATGGACAACTTTTGGGGATAGGTAGGTATAATGCAACTATGGGTATTTGGAAATTCATTTTGTTTTTTTTTTTTTTTAATTCACGGGCATTTTTTTGTATTTTAATATATTTTATGTTACAAAGATACAGCATTTCAATACTTTCGGATGTTGTTTTGTTAATTAACAATAAATCTAATTTTATTAAAAATATAAATTACTAAAAAAAATGAAAGGAAAACAGGTAAGAAACCAATTTAGACGTTAAGAAACTCTAAAAACTTCCTCTTTTCTGTTGAAAGTTTTTGACTTTTTAATTGAATTTTAAATAAATAAAAATAAAATAATCTCTTATTTTTTTTTACATTTTTTAAAGTTTTTTCTTTGTAAAAAGAAATATTTTAACCCATTTTCTCATTGTACTACATATGTACGTATATACCTATACATACATTCGAAAAAATATTTTTTATTGACCTTGTGTGTATAAAAATGTCATAATTAAAATGTCATAATTAAATTATATCCACAAAAAGTCGAAAAGATTCGGTTAAAGAAAAATGTTAGATCTTTTTTGCGCAAAATTTCAAGAATTTTGTTTGAAAATTGACTATTCAAGACAATTTATCAAAAAATGATTTTTTTAAATTGCCATGAAAAGTCAATTTTCTATTGAAATCCTTTAAAATTAATGGAAAAGTTTCTTAATTATTTTTTCTTTAACAAAATCTATTGAATTTTCGTGAAAATAAGGACTTTTTATGCCCTTTTAGCTGTGATAATTTCATTTATGCCATTTATGCAATTAAAGTCAATAAAAAATTCTAATTGTTATAAATATAGTTCAATGGATAAATCTGGGTTAAAAAATTGCACCCTTGTTGCCTCGCCATGATATGAGCTTTGCCAACATCCAGAATTAAACTTTATATGTTGAACCTGACGTCCAGCAATAAATCAAAGACTTTAGATTATTACTTATAAATTATTATTGTATGTTGATATGGATAGAATAGTTAGTTATTAAAAGATATCTTAATTCAACTCCATAAAAATAAATAACCTAAACATCTAACATTTGAGCCCGTTTGATGTACTTCTCAGAGCAGTTTTTCGTGTTTGTCTGCTTTCTGATACTTCTAACAACTCTGAGAAGCATATAAAGACATTTTGATGAGATATGTTACACTTTTTTTGCATTTTAGATTATGTCGAAGGAAGATATGCTTTATCATTTCATCGAAGACTTTTTTCTTTAACAACAAAAATTCAACTATATTTTGCATAATTCTTCGTTGAAGTTTTTTTTACAAAAAAAATCCTTCCTATGAGGAATTTAGGGATTTTTTCTTTTGAAAAATAAGAAATTAAGGAATTTCGAATGGAATAAAAATAGATTTATTTTAGGAATTACTAAGAATATAAATTGGTAATACTGATTGGCTCCTAAAGGGTTTTATTTTGGTTTTTTTTTATGTGCAAGAACGATCTACAATTTGAGTGATCGACTACACTCAACAGGCGTAGAAAAGTATCCGTGGTGGTAGGAGCGTTAGGAGGAGGAATGATATGTAGCTGAGGATATGACTGATATCTGCTATGTGGTCACTGGATGAGTGTCCGTACTCCTTGGGTGGGAAGTCCGTGTAGAAGACACTCTGACCAATGGCGAGGGTACCTTTGCGATCACCCGTTGCTGTATTGGGGGATGCATGATTGCTGTCTGGTGTCCTCATGGAGAACACCACTTCGGGCTGGATGATTCGTGAAGAGTCATTCCGGAGTGGCGTAGCTGCGAGGGGAGAAAAAAAGAAGAAGGGCACAAAAAGGGGAGGGTGGTTATAAAAATGCGGTGGTATTGCATGTTTTAAGCAAAGTGGAAATCGAGGAACTCAATTTGTTGATGGAACTTCGATCCGTATATAAATCCAGCGCGAGTGGAGCGGATAAAATAAGAACCTCTGCCATCCAATTGAAATTCCCCACTCGTGGTGGATGGGTTATAGTGGTATGGATGTGGCTCCACGATGGCTTTTCGAAAAATGGGGAGGCTTCCTGAAATATGTGGGGACTCATTGAATTTCGTTTAAAATTCACTTACTCTCTTTTGGTTCTGCCGACACCACGTGTGTTATTTGCTTTGATGGTGATGATGGCTGTGGTATTTCTATGTGTATCCCCGCAGCATCCCCAGGCATTGCACATAGAAGAAAGTTAGAAAGAGAGAAAGATGAGCGGGGGGACGGAGTGGAAGTAAATGATTGAGTACAGATAGATTTTCTATTCTTCATGCGCCAAAAATCTCCTAACATTCTATGGTGAAATTGAATAGATAAGTGTATTTTTATAGTAAATGAGAGGCGGATGTGGTTTTGTTCGGTGGGGAAATTACCATAAACTCGTATTGATCCCTCTGTTTCCCCCAATGAATTCTTCGATATGCATCTGTAATTGCCGAAATCACCATTCTGGAGATTCTTGATTGTCAGCTTCATGTGTGCCCGATATGAGTTTTCTGTGTAATCGATTAGATACTTTTTACTGGGTAGCACCATCACAGAATTGTAAACCCAGTAGATGATGGCACGTGGATGGGCTTCCGTGTGGCAATCAATTGTTACATCCGTTCCAGCAGGTGCCCCAACCAATTGATTCGGCACCCAAATCATCGGAGAAACTACAAATAGAACACACAACAAAGTAGTAAAGGAAATATTTGTTAATAGAAATGTTAGTTAAGGAAGTGTCCAAAGAGGAAACCACAAGGTAGGTAAAAGTTATGTATATAGAGAGATAATTTTATCACAGCACTACACTGGCATATAGCATCCATGGCATCCGTGGCAATGCAGCATTTAATACCACCCGACGGGATAACAATAAAGTGCAAAGGGAAGTTTCAGTTTACGTGATGGGATTTAAAGGAAAATATAACAACAGCAAAAAAAATAACTCACACTCCACATCGAGAATAATCCTCTTGGACACGGAAGGTGGAACACCATTGGTGGCAATGCAGAGGTAAGCTCCCATTTCATTGCGACTCACTTTAATGAGTTGCAGTTGCTCCCCATCGTAGACCATGACCTTTTTCTTCCGTTCCACCGTAATCGATTGACCATCCTCCCGGCGCCAGATGATCTTTGGTGTGGGAAACCCATCGGCACGGCATGTCATGTTGATACTCTGATTTTCACGCACAGCCACAGAAGAGGGTGTGCTCTCGATGTCGAGGATATTCGGTGGGACTGTCAATGGGAAAACGACGACATAGCACACATATACAATTGACACGGAAAATTCATTTTGATTCCCATCCCCCATTTGAGGGTGAAAGCCACCAACACCACCAACCTAATTCCAAGAAACTCACCCACAACTTGGAGATACCCCACTTGACTTATCATGGGGTTCGTGTTCACTTGACACATGTAATAACCGCGATCATCCTGTTGCGCCTGACTCACATGGAGCAACCATGTATTGGCGTTGTCGTATGTGATACTGTAGCGGGGAATCCGAGAAATCACATGGCGGTGAATTGTTAGTATCATTTGCCTGTCAATGTGGATCCACGCAACCTGAAAGACAGGATTTTACCATATAAAATTAGTCTTCATGCACAGCAGGTGTCTACTCGAATATAATTTAAATCACACACAGGAGGGTGAACATATTGAGCACGCCATTGAATGTTATTCTTGGTTCCTTCAAAGGAAGGTTAAGACCTTGGTTAAGGCGCTTTGTGATTTTGAAGAGATAATAGACGAACAGATTGTTCCTTTTTTTCTATTAGAAAGCTTTTTCTTATTAAGTCTGATAAGAAAGGAATTTATGCATCGATGTCATAAAACCATTATGATGAAAAGAACCGTAAGTAATACTCAAGGGAAAGGGAACAATAAAATCAACAGAAAAACCCCCAAATATTAATGCCTGAGGAAAGAGTAAAATGTGTTCGAAACGTAGCATAAATAGAAAACGAGGAAAATTGAACAAGTCAGCTCCCTTGTTTTCACTTCCTCAACATTGAAAAGTAAAATTAATTAAAATTATTGAAATTAAACATAATAATGCTCAGTAACAACCAGGCGCCTCCATTTAGATTTATTATTTAATTTAAAGCTCTATCTACAGCGAGCGAATTCCTGTGCAATAGGTCCAAATTTTCCAAAAAAAAAACTATATTATGTTTGATTTTTCCTCGCTGGTACCTGGCGTCTCCACTGCAAAATATAGCTCTATTAGTGGCATAAAGTAGAAATATCCCTGGAACTACCAGGCGCCTCCATCTCGAACTATTGAATATTCCGTACACACATAAAATTACCACATGTGGTATATGATTCAACACTCTCCGTCGTAGCTATTAAATTTTCTCGGAGACTCGAAGAATTTTATTAGAACTACATATTGCAGCAGAAGCATCGATTTGCATTGTCTAGAGGCGAGATTGCACATTACCCAAAATTTGAATGTAGCATGCATAAATTCATATATTGGTGGACTAAAATGGGATTACCAGTTGGGGTAGGAGGATGCGATTGCTAAAGCTCTGCGTGTTTTAGTTTTATTCGCATTTTAACGACTTGAGAAATCCAATTTATATCGATTTGCAGATTTATGTTGTGTATCCCATTGGTAATCTCTACAATAATGCACAACACACCCAGTCACATGCAGACGTGGCATGAGAGGGGTATAAAACACGAGAAAACAAATAAATAAATTAAAGCGAAATCTCTCGTCTTAGCACTAACAGCGGGGTGGATGCGGTTTCACGTGAAACTTTTCTCGCGCTTATGGAGCTCCGGAGGAATATACCTATAGAGGGGGTGGTGAAAGTCCATGAATCTGCAGGTGGCATTCATGCAATTTTCATATCTCAATTCCCCGCCACAGTCCGGGGCGAGCACAACGCCAGAGCATAAATCCTAAGTGGATAAGAATGACGGAAATTAATTTTAATCTGATCATTTGTCCGGTGGTTGCGAGGAAAGTATATTAAAATCCACTTCTTCCATACTCCACAGCAGATCTCCGGTGCGGTTTCAGCGAAAAAAAAGATCCAATCGGTTTAACTGTTCTGGAAGGTTTTTTTTTTGCTCCATCCACCCCCATCGTCAAACAGTTGATGTTTTCCCCATACAGCCCCCGCCCCCAACATTGGGTATTCTTTTGCATATTTCTGAAATAACAATTTTCTGTGAATGAGAAGCACACACATCAGCTTGAGTGCTTTCCATCCCCACTTGCGCCGTTTTCTTGCTGTATGCTTTTCATCTCTCTCAGAGCATGGCTCTTCGTATTCACTACTGCAGAGACCTCCACCCACAGCCCCCGCCCATCCCCAACATGTATCGTATTCTCTCTGGTTGTATATGCCATATACAAGTAAAGTATTCACAAGACGTTGGATCACCTACAAATATCCCGCAATATGAGTCACGTGTTTAGCGAAATGACTTTCACGCCACGGTCTCGTCATCTTTCCAATGCCACCATAAATGGTTGTGGTTAAAATTAATGTCGCACAGGAATATGTAAAAAAAAATGAAGCGAAATATACAGAAAAAATGTCGCCAGAATTGAGTTTGGGAAACAAAGTTTTTTCATTATTGCATTTTCCTTTGTCATGCAGGAAAGCCCTCCATTTTCAGCAATCACGCGCACATTTCCTGAGAAGCTCGCAGTGAAAGCACTAAATTCGATTTAATTTTTCTCCACCATGCGGGAAAATGCCATGCAATACAAAAGACACACACCGCCACTCAATTTTGCACATATACGGGAAGATGCAGGAAACCCTACCCTCGACATTTTCCTCCTTTTCCTCATATAGGAGCATCATACTATATGTTAAAGGAAAACGCCAAAGCGCCAAGGAAGCTTCCTCCCTCAAAAGCTATTGACGTGTGATTCTGCGAGTGTCTGTCAATGAACTTGCAATTGAAAGGCAAGAATAAAGTGGTCTTACTTCCAAGCACTAGACATGCAAACGATTTCCCAGCACTTTCCGTTAAATAAGACACTTTTCCATCGAGAAATCAAACACCGCGCATCACAAAGGATATTGCTGCTGCACCCCCTAAATGTCAAGCTTGCTTTTGAGGGAAATTGAAAAACGAAAAACAAGAAAAAAAAAACATTATTGAAAATTACTTGGAAAACTCCTTGAGGAATCCGTTTTTGTGTTAATTAAATAACAACTTTGGGTCTTTGTTTTGTTTTGAGATCAACGCCTACGGAAAATTCTTCAATTCTTCATGCATTTTAGATGCATTTTCAACAGTAATCCAATACTGGAACATGTTAGAATGTTGCTAGGCAAAAGTTTTCGAAAATGTTGCTTCATTGAGGACAAACAACTTTCCTTCCTGTTGCTTTACCTCAAACAAATATTACGTCATTTTCGGAGAAAATCGCCTCAAACAAAATTCATATATAATGTTTAATTAATATCAACGAACGGATACGTGGTAAGTTTCAATAAGGAAACTCTCCGAAAAAGAAACTTTTAAACGACTAATAAACTTCAGTTATTTTATAATCTCTCATGAAACTTATCATAATGAATTTCTTTTCTCAAATAACGACAAAAGTTTTTAGGATAAAAGTCACAATTTTGTCTGAATTTATTGAAGATAACTCTATTTAGTGAATGAAGAAAAGGAGTTTATTCATTTTTCTATTTTTCGGCTTAGAGGATCAATAACTGAAGAAATTTGATAAAACAAAAAAGATTTATTGAAACTCGTTAAATCTATAGAATTATAGATTTAAAAGATAAAGAAAACGCATCATTTATGCTTTCTAGCAACGTTTTGACTTTACAATACTATTTGTATTATACAAAAATAGGTAGCTTTATGGATATTTTTCCTTATAATTTTTTTTCTGACTGTATTTCTGAAATTTTCTGTTTACTGTATTCACGAGGAAAATAATTGTCAAGGAGGAAGGAGAGAAAAAAAATGTATTCCAGCAAGGAATGTTTGACAATTTTGTGCTTATAATTTGAATTGCTAACTCCCAGCAAAGGCAGCTATTCAATAGGAATTTCCTAAACAGCATTCATGTCGGTTTACCAGAATGCAAGTGGTGGAAAGTTTTATTCAAATGATTACACGCTGAACAAGAGTTCTCACCATACTGTACAACATCCCCCCAAAAAACACCATCCCTAAAATGCAAATATCTATGCATATTTTTGGGTATGGCGAATTTCCTTGGAAATTCCCAAAAATTCTTTTTCACAAATTTTTATGCACAAGATTCCGCTTTGTTTCATTAAATTATGAATTCATACTGACGAGGGGGTTCTATATAGGAAAATGAGGAGGATGTCCTTTTATTTTCAAAAGGCAAAATAACTCCATCATGTATAGAAGAAAGGATATTTTGTATGAAAAGGGTGTAAAGGAAGAAATGAGAGGATGCACAAGGGAGATTTTCCCATAGTAAGTTTATAAAACATCTCCTCTGGAGCAAGGAAATATAATTTAGACATATGTAATGTTCTCCACACAGGATACTTTGTGTGTAGCTGCAACATAAGATGGGAAATGTTGCCATCGTTGCCATTATTTCTTATTTTGTCGTTTTTGAACTTTATGTTAGTTTATCTCTGGAGTCTTGACCCAGTGTCGTTTCCCCGCCTCGCCACTGTGTGCACAAGATCAATATCAATTTAATAGTTACACCCTGGGTCGTGAAGCTACGTGTGTAGAGGGAACTCTCTCCCAGCAATGTGAGAAGAAGAAATTATGTTGGAAGTATTGCACACTATATTGAACTTGTGCAGATGTTAAGAGGGCCTCTGAGGAAACACATTCGAGTTGTATTCTCAAACTGCTGTAAACGACACACTTGGCGAAATCACGCGACAGGCTTATCTTTGACGCTATTCTCCACCCACAATAGACGACATATGCTGGTTGAGGGAGGAGGTGGCTTTTAGTGCATGAAAAAGGGTGTGTGAACAATTTGCGGAATTTAAAGGGCGATTTAAATTTTTAAATATATTCTGCCCTACTTCAGATCGTACTTTTATACAGTAGAGGCACATAGTAGAGGTTTCGTAATTTAAGACTATTTTTACACATCTTCTAAATGTCTTTCTTATGAAAGATTATTAAAAGAAAACATAAGAAGCTAAGAATAAATTTTCTTTCAGCAAAAAATAAAATTTTCTCAAAGCTTTCGGTAAATTTACACCTTTTTTCAGGGGCAAAGTAAAAAAATTCTCTACATAGATAAATAAGTTTAATTCTTAACGATTTAAATCGATAAAATGGAAAAACTATCATAAAGCCATTGATATGAGCCCTATTGCGAGTCCCCGCTGTATTATTTTCTCTTATCAAATCATGACTTAATCAAAATCCAGTCAATATTGCAAAAGAACACAGAAGAAGGCAAATATACAGGCAAATCAAGCCTCTACAAGCACTAGCACATTGCATTGCTACATTGGTTGTGATGTCTCTTTTTCTTTTGCAATTTGGTTCCCATTTTCTTTTTGCTCCTTTTTGAATAATATCAGTTCAGCTATTATTTATTGATGAGAGCAGAAGAAAATAAGGAAATATTGTGTGCACTTTGTTTTCCCATCCAAAACCACCCCTTTTTGCCAGGATGTGTCTTTCGTGTGTGGGGGGGGGGGGTGTATGGAAATTGGAGTCTGGGTGTGGGTGCCAAGAGTATATATGTGTGTCAGTGTCTAAAGTTTCAGAATTTATGTTGCTGCTGGGTAAACTACAACCAGCGCTTTTCTTGTCCATTAAATTATTCATATACACCGTCAACTGACTTCCTTCGTAAAACCCCTGGCACTCCTTCCTCTACATACATACATATTCCCACCAGTATCCCCATATGTGCGTATATGGGCTCCGGTAAAGGATACACTTGACTGCTTTTTTCCGATATTTATTGCTTACATAAATGCGGAGGGAAAGGGATACACATCCCTCCCAAGTGTAGTATTTCTGCAGCACGTGGGAATTCAGGACGACGCGCAAGCACTACATGGAGGGGGGAGAGGGACCACACATAGCCCCATAATATAGCCGCATATATGTATATATAAAAATAAGGACGAGATTAGAAATATTGTTTTAATAGCTCAACGTTACACAATCGAACAAATTCAAACTCCCTTTTATCCTCTTACCGCATATAAAATTGCTAAAAGAAACTTTTTTCTTCACCACACGAGTTGCCGGGGGGATATGTTGGGGGGGGGGAATATTTCCTTTCTCAACACATATTCATGAAAAGTTGCTGCACATGAATAAATGGGATTTTCTATTTATTGAAGAAAAGTTTTTTTATAGGTAAAATTGCGGAAGAAGTTTGGAATGTTTGCTTAAGGCCGACAAGGAGACCGCTACAAGAATTTTTGGACTTGTTGAATATTTCTCGATTTATGGTGGTCGTTACATGACAAAGGACGTATCGTGTATTCTCTAAAAATATATTGATTCTCATTCCTTTTCTCGCATTTTCTCGTCAATAGGATTTTAGATTGGAAAATGTCGATATTTGAAGGGTAGATAAATTTTATGCTTCCCAGTGATTCTTTTAGCTCTAAGAAACAAGTCCTAAGTCTAATTCTTTAGATGAGTTTGACTTATTTATTTTAAGATTGCAAAATCAGGATTTTTTCAAGGGAAACATTAAGCTTTCTAAGGCTTCCAAGAATAGAATAATCGAGATATGAATAGAATCTGTATTTTATTCAAGATTTTTTGTTGCAAATTTTCAACATTTCCCAATTTCAATGAGCCACCACAGCGCGCAGAGACTTGTAATTGAAGATCCTTCTGAGAAATTCTTCCTAAGCGCATGGCTTCAAATATATAGAGTGTGGCTTCAATATGAGGTTGTTAAAGCTTTGCCCTCCCTGTCATTGTGGTAGACATCCTTCCAACGTAATCAATGGATGTGTAATCCTTTCTGCACATAAAATATAAGAAGGACCGATTTTCTGGACGATTGACCGTTGAATACCAAATAGCTTATCTCAATTCATGGAGCGGAATAACTCCACAAACGCTTGAGCTTGAAAAGGAAGGAGTATACCTATATTTTTTTACCACGTAGAATGGTATTCTGATGAATTGTTAACTTTTCAAATTGTCACCGAGTTTACTTCCCCCCACGCATATCACCTTTCAGAACATACCTGGTGAGGGTTGATGCACAATGGGTTAATGGGTCGGGGGGTGCAATGGTGTGACTTGTATAGTGTATGATTTAATAACTTGTATGCCGTTCATTGAGATGTTTCTTGCATGTAGAAAATAATTAAATTGTAAATTGGAAGGTGTTGTAATGTGAGGTATACACGAAAATTTTGCAATGTCAGCGCATTTACAGCACGCATACCTCAGCAAAAACATACATATATAGTTGGTGAGAGATGATGTGATGCGGGAAGAGGCGGAAATCCAAAAGTTTGTGGATATTTTGGGTGAAAGTTTCTTTGCTGAGTGAAAGGAAAGTTTTTGTGTCTGTAAAATTATTGCCAAATCATAAGCTCCTGACTATCTCTAAAATTTCAAATCAAAACTTTTGGTTGTGAGGAGTTTATTGTTAAATTGCTAGTGCACAAACATAAGCTTTTCCGTTAATCCCAATGTGCTATCGGGCATGTTCAATAAACTACCCATAATGCCCAAGACAGAGCAGGAAGAAGCTCACACTGAGAGTAAAGGGAAGTAAGTACATATCTTGTTGAGAAGCTTCCATTGAGGCTGCGAGAGCGCCTAAAGAGATAGTCCATGTTCACTTTTGCGTCCAAGATATTACATATATATGTATGTAAGTTCACTTCTACATATATTTTCCTCATCCTCTGTAAAAGCTTTAATTCCCCCCTCGTGTCCATACGGCATTTGGTCTTCCTTCTTATATATTGAAGCACCCACCACACCACATTCTGGTCAACCAATGGGCAAGTGAAGTCATAAGAATACCCCCGGCACCGCATTGGAAAACATTTTGTGGGCAAAATGTACAAGAAGTTTCCAATGCCATATAAATTAGTTAGTTTTCCTTACTGTTTCCACATATAATGAACTCTGACCCAATGTTGGATATCTCGAAATGCCTTGAGAGACAGTATGAGGAGGTATAAAGAAGCCATATTCCATATCTCAGGGTGAGTATGGTCCCTCGCGGACTGTAGATTGCAGAATCAATAAGATAAATTAGTGTGGAAGCTGTTACAGTACTTTGCTATTATCCATCGTGACTCCCATATCTTATGGCATTTGCCAGTCTCTCTATACCCGTAGTGTGAGAAGGAAATGATCACACTCACATGGAATACTCAATATTATTCTTGTGTCGTTTCATGTCTTCCACAAACGAATCATAAATTTCCTCATTTACTATTCTCATTCATACATAATACGAGCAGATGGGGCGGAAGTTGTGCAAGCAATTCCAAAGTATTTTTATATCTCACTTCCCGCATAGCTTTCCCTGCCTAATCGAATACCAATATCAAATCAATAAAGTAAAACATTTCCTTAACACGTATAAGAACATCTCCCCAGTGTGATCAGATCAGTTTCATTGACTTTCCCAACCCTCGCACCCTCACCCTATATACATATGTATGCATAAAGGAGTTGTGAAATATTCATTGAATACACATGGTGGGAGAAATCTTGCTGATTAAAGACATCTTGTTGCTCTCACAGAGTTTTGGAAGTTGAAAGTTTCGTGGGGTTGTCTTTTATTACAAGCACAATATACAAGCTACAGCTTATTGGATTACTTTACTTAAAGTAAAGAGAAGAATTAATGCTGAAGTAGTTTTAGGATTTAATATGCACATTATTTTTTTACAAAATCTCACGTTTGAGAAGGACGTTATGCACAGTCATTGAGGTAAGATTTTAAAAATTAAAAAAAATATATTCAAAATTATTAAATGATTGAAAACGATTTCCTGATTTTCTGTAGACATGTCCATAGGGGCTGAGTGTAACTATTGCGGTCATGGTGCAGCTACTTGCGTTAAATCTTAAAGCTCGCAGTTCTTGGTTCACCTTAAACAATATTACTAACCCATTGCAGTATAGATGTAAAAAAATGTCTTGCATCCAACATCCAAAAATCAATTTCATGCATCCAAAAAACAATGTTATGCATCCAAAAATGAATGTTGTGCATCCTTAAATGATCGTTGTGCATCCTAAAACTTATGTTATGCATCCAGAACTAATCTCATTATTACAAAATATCCTGTCAAGCCTACGGAAAATCATCTCGTTTTTTCATAAATACATAAGGGACTTGGGTCCATAATAGGGACTGATTATTTACCTAATTTAATAAGAATAAAATGAGAGTCAAGTTTAACAAAAGTTCAAATTGAACCATTTTGCACTGCAAAAATCATTTACAACTCATATATAGAAAATATTTTTATTGAATATGAAAACGCTTAAACCCAGGGCAGGGCTTAACCAAAACTAAACGGTCTTAGGATTGAATTTGAAAGTTAGAATTTTAAATCTGTGTATGGAGACTTCTATGAAAAGCATGGCACGTGGTTGAAAAGTTTCATTGCAGAAGCATAATCCCCCAAAATGCTGTCTGTGTGTGTCTATTGTGAAATCACTTTGTTTGAGACATCCGACATTCTCGTCACCATTCTGAGCGACATTTTCCATGATGAGAAAAGTTTGAACTCTCCATCATGAGCTTCGCACCGCACTTCCTCCGCCCCGTAGCACGATGTGTCGTGTGTTGCCTTAATAGCCGCGTCAAAGTCATGTTGTACCTGGGAGTCACTCTGCTACTAAAGGAATGACTTTAAATCCATGGGAAAGTTGCGGAATTACCAGCAATGGTTCGTTTGTTTGATATTCCATGCCCCATACTTCCATTGGTCCACCCCCTCGGGGTAACTTTTCACAGGTAGCACCACCCTTTTTGGGAGGGTGGATTTTAAATTTTATACCAACTAACACGCTCTATAGACGTGATTTTAAGTCAAAAAGAGCTTAAAATGGAAAACTAATTATGCTCCTCTATACACAGTGGCGACCTATACAAAATTGACCTAAATTCCATCATAGACCTACATAGTAGACAATCCATATATTCGCAATCTTCAAAATAATATGCTAAAATTTTCGTAAAGGAGAAAGTTAACAAAATTTAAATTCTCACAGCATGGTGGAAGAATAAAATACGCCACATATGTGGGGATGTCCTGAATTTTGCATAAGGAGAAATGAGAAATAAATCCTTTGCCGTGGAAATTTCGACATTTTCTGAAGGATTTCCATGGGCTACATATATACGATAGTGTCAACATGGAGCGTTCATTTACATGGTATGAACGCTAGGGCGAGAATGTAGTGTTGAATGTTTCAGAAGGAGTGGATTTTGGGTAAACATGTGCAGGAGTGAATGATAAATTGGGCAGCATTAAAATTTATCTGCAAACAAGAGAAATTATTTAGGTACTATATGGTGGCACAAAAGATACATACCTTGTAGGTTCCGAGATGCTCAACGACACAGGGTAAATTGGCGTCACGACCAACAGCTACCGTCACGTTGGGAATTGGTTGTGCAAATCTCGGTTCGTCCAGCATTACTGAAAAGCAAAATATTAAACATTTTAGTAAACATCGTTCACCCCCTTTGAAAAGCACAGTTTGTATATAACTCTATCTTGTTTATGATTTTATATCAAGGAGAATTTGTGTTGAGGTTCTTTTTTTCTGTGCATTTCAATTGCCATGAGACGTGCACTGGTTGCACATTATATTTCTCATCAAATACTATGATTAGAGAAAGTATAGGTATCCTCAAAGGGGTTCTACTGAATTAATTCCCATTTCATTTTTTCTACGTAAACATTCTTTGTGCTTCTTTTTTTTTTAACTTGATTTTATCTTGGTGGAAATTCTAAGAAAAAAAAATATAATTATGTAAAAAGGTCCATAAAACATCACAAATAAATTATGCTGAAGAGCTTTCAAGTAATTCACACAGTATTCAGTGAAATAAAAAACCTGAAGAGATTGTCTTTTTGCAAGTTTGAAATAATTTGGAATAAAATCCATTCATCCTGACAACATCCCTAAATTTTCCATACAGTTTTCCTTTCTTCTTCACTCCTCCACACTCACCAAAAAAAAAAAGGTTTCCACAAAGACCGATCATGGAAGTTTTCTGTGCATCTCGGGCGCGCAATACATTTTAGTTGAAAAAAAAACGAGAGCTTTCCTCTGAGATTTTATGATACCCCCTTAAAAAGTTTCCAACTTTCCCGGGGACGGGATGCGAAAATTTTAAGAAGCAAAACCATGGCAGTGTGGAGCGACAGGTAAATGAATGGGATGTCTCATAAAAAGCCATATCATATACATACATATCCACCACCTGAAATGCCTAACATTTTTCTCACAGACATCCCATGGAATTATGTGGCCGCAGGTGAATAGTAATTATCCGACGTCAAGAAGGGGCTGGAAAGCGTGAGATAAAGAAGTAGGAATTATGACACATTTTAATGGGGTGTAAGTTATATTCTTATGTATAATTCTGAGTAATGTGAGACGTTTCCTTGTTACTCAGCTATTATATCACCTTCGACTTGGATAAAATTAATAATTAACGCACCTGTACGTACATCATACCGTTAATTAAATGCGGGTACATTTTACCATTGCTCTGTGTAAATAGTTGCAAAGGAAGATGGTTCTAAACAAATCCCAAAATGGATTTAATTTTCAAACCATATACGGAGAACTTAAAAGAAGAACCTCGCACACGTCTTTTACTTTATTATGTTGCTCTGAATATTATTATTAATTACATCAAGGTGTTTATGAAGTTAATTGCATTGCTTTTAAGTAAACAAATTGCTGTTGGAAACAGCATAGAGATATATTTTTAGCAAATATTTATTTTCTTTTAACAGTGAAATATTTAATTTAATAACAATGTGAAGAGAAAATCTCAAAGATAACAAAAATTTTTAACAAATTATTTTTATTTTTGATACATTAAAAAAAATAAAAAACACAATAGTGACGTCATTGTTTTCATTTTTTGGCTGATTTTTCCAGGTTTTTCCCAGCCAATCTCAATCAAGGGAAATCTCCATAAAATGTAATCCTCGAATACAGAGTTTTCCAGTATAAAATCGAATAAACTCCCCTTCTTCTTTATTTATTGTTTTCCAATTAATTTAATAGCTTTTACAATTTCCTAACTTTTTTCCCCCTTAAAAAGAGATAATTATGGTTTTCTAAGTAACTGTCACGCTTTTTTTCTCCCTCACTTTTTTTCTTCTATTTCCGATTCGGAAGACGAACGATAAGCTGCGGGAGGGAAGGTGATGGTTGGGTCCCAAACTCATAAAACATACCACTTAAACAAGACAAAAGAAAAGAAGTAGAACATGTGATTTTCACTATAATTTATTACATTTTATTCCTTTAGTGACAATTTATTCTCCCAACGAATGATGAATGGCCTTTTCGTTTTCTAGCACAGGAAGTGTGAAAAATAGTAATCTGGACAGCATTTAAGCTCGAGAGCACTTCGCCCCATATATATAACATTTGTCCATATATATAACTTCCACTCATAGAACCCCCTGATGGAAACTTTTATGTACCAGTTCTAAACGTATAGAGGAAATGAAGAGGATTTTGTTGTGTGCTTGGTGTTTTAAAAATTATTTCAACAGCATTAAAATTAATTGTTTTTCTTGAAAAACCCTTCTCTAACTTTTTTTATTGGGAAAATATAAAATAAGTACATTTTCAAAAGTGAAAGTGAAACGACAAAAATGTGTCTTATCAACTAAAGGAGGAACTAAAAAACCACATCAAATAACTAGACGCAAGGGCCTTAGAAATGAGAGAATTTATGGCTGAGGCCCGTCAGACCCTAGATGATTATGGGGTAAAAGCAAGCGTCAATCCTGGACGAGAGTAAGTATTATAATTAGTGCTATAGAAACACTATAATTGATATATTTAGTTGACATTATGTAATTTTTTTCTTCCACTTTTAGCCAAAATGCCAAATTGTTTGAGCTAAAGAAAAAAGAAAATATTCTAAAAACTAAAAACGGGGCGGCGCATAAATTAATGCACGACTTTGCAAGTAAGTGAATAGATATTAGCCCTCAAAATCGTGTATTAATTTATGCGCCCCTCAATATATATATATATATATATATATGTATATATATCATCTTCCTTAAATTTAATGTACCTCAGAGTTTTTTATTTTCTTATTTTTTTCTATTATTTTCTTATTATTATTTTTCTTTTCTTATCGCTTTGGGCTCAAACATAAAACTCCTCTCGTATTTATTTACAAACAAGAAATTTCATTTGTTTCTAAATATAGCGGAAAACAGAGTGTATTCGCCCCTCACCATTTTTAATCAAAACTCTGATCAAAACTAATAGGAAAAAGTTTTCAAAGAAATTTTGTTTTCAAAGTATTAAAAATTTTCTTTGGGATAAATAAAAAAAACTTTTCTAAACCTAAATTAATTTGATTGACATTTCCCTTTTGATTTAGAATATTTTGTAAATTCAATAAAAGCTGAAAATCCATGTACGTTAAGAGCCCTCTTGCCCGCCACCGGGGAGTCAACGACACAATTTAAACTTGATGTCGTGAAAAAGCAACGTGCTGAAGAATTTTAAAGTCATTTTACAAATCATTGAATTCACACACCCTCCCTTGAGCCAAAAAGCCATTGCGAAGCTCTTACCAAAGAAGCTGTAAATTAGAAAATAGAACTTGTTAACAAAAGTTTCTCCATTCTCTTGTTTTTTTATCGATTATAAAGGATTAGGTGCGTTTTCCCTACACTTTTTCCCCGGCGTCTCTCTCCATTTTCACACCATCTGCCCTCTTTTTTTGAGAGGCCCTCCAGAAAGTGGCAAAACCCCCTCGACCGAAAAAGTGCGGGGTGAATTTATTGTTGGATAAGAGGAAGCGACGGGATCTGATTTTTCTTTTCATGCAGAGAAAATTACCAGGTATAAATTAGACAAGTTTAATTAAGAGTATATATCCTTCTTTTGCTTGCGAAGAATTTTGCACATCATGCGCTGGTGTGAATACGGAAAGGTGTGGTGCTCTCTAGGATGTGCTGCCTGTGTGTGTGTGTGTGGGAAAGGGATAGGGGAAGGTGTAAATCCTATATGCACGTCTTACTGAAGTAATTGCAAGGAATTAATAAAATTAATTAATGTTACTTCATATAGTGCATGATTCATTGCTTGAGCTTTTGTTTCTGTGGTTGAAAAAAAATGAGCAGCAGTTTGAATTGAACTCACAACATTTGCTTAACCACATTGCACACTAACCAACTGCACTAAATATTAGCCAACATTTGGTTAAGTGGCTTTGTATGGAAATTATTTAAAATTACCCCAAAAGCATTTCTTTTTTTTTTTTCTTCGCAATTTAATGTGGTCTCATAAATTGATTCAAAACTTTCCTTTTATAATTTCCCAAACATCTCCAGCATTTATAATCATAGCAAAAAGTTTTATCAAAAAGCTGTCAATAGAGTGATAAAGCGAAATGAGTAAAGTGACGACGAGGGAAGTTCATATAGTCGAAAATACACCCTCCCGTTCTGGATATATAAAGTTTTCCAGCAAGTTGTTTTTCTACGTAATTATAATCGCTTTCCATGGTTTTCCATCCTCCCCTCCCTCCACACACACACAGAAGAACCCAAAAGAGGGCTTCCTCCTCTCACACTCCAAAATAGAGTTGCCCTGTAACACGAAAACTTTGGTAAAATTATGATTTGGATGTGGCTTAATGGTCATTTGGGCTTTCTGTTTCTGTCGTATTCAATATAGCAAACATTATATTACAAAACTCCCATGCAGGGGAACAATTTGAAACCACAGAATCCGCATAAAACATCACCATAATTGAGATATTTGCAGTGTAGGCTAGTGGGGCATACCACCCCCCAGTTCCCCACATTGAGCTTTTGGGTGGTGTGCGCTCTTAACCCCCTTCGCAGCCTCATTAAACAGAACACACACACACACACACCCGGAAAAGTGGGTGGAGTGTACGGGAAAACCCCATGGCGTTTTTAGACGAATCATGATACATTTGCAACCAAATTGTGCACCGCTAGGAGTCCCTGCTGCGGAGGGGTTGGGGGGATGAGATTTATTTTCGTGCACATGCAGAACGAAACTGAAATGCAACTTCATTAAATAGAAAACCCCAACCTCAGCTTTGCATTTTCCAAACCGATGGCACCAAGAGGATGCGAATTTTCCAGCAATTTTGCACGGTGGGTGATTACACTACATCTCAAGTGTACATATACATAGGTGAGGTACTGCAATTTGGAGGGCAATGCATTTGTGCGAGATCGTGAAATTATTTTGACGATTAATCTCGGATGTTGTGCTTAATGAAAAAATACTCTTATTTTAAAAGTTCTTATAGTTGCCTTATTGGTGGAGAGAAATTATCTAATTTTCCCAAAGAGATTAAAAAAATTAATTGAAGGTCAATATCGCCTAACAAACATAATTTCTACGAACTAAATTTAATTCAATGTTCACTCTCTAAAATGAAAGTTTCACGAAAATTCATTTGGAAAATGTTAAATTGTGCATATCGACACCATGTTTTCTGCATGCACACGTGCAAATAAACCAAATATGCAAGGCTAAATTTTCACATAACCACATTATGCATATGCAAAGACTTTTTCCCCTCGCAACGGTCTCACTCGTTTGGAGCATAATTTATACACGAAAAGAAAAACTGTCATCCCAGAGCTTTTTTTTTCGTTCACATCCGAAAAAATCCTCATGTTCTCACACCCCGCCCATTGCCGCGGAGAAAGTTGTCTCACCAACAATGCCATTTCCATACGTCTAACATTTTTCGCTGGATTTTTTTTCCTGAATTCCTCGAAAAAAAAATTCAATGTTCAACTCATCGTACATGTACCACTTTAAATACATTTATATATCGTACACACCAAGTCCATTCCCATCTCGAATTGAATTTTATTATAAAGCTTCCACAGAAGTGAGGGTGGAAATAAAGGAGGAAAATTGTTACTTTTTCCCATGATGTTTTTGTTGAATTTGAATTTTTGCAAACTTATTTTTATTCTTGTCGTTCAGCTCTGTTTTTCATTCATTTTGAAACAATCTGTCTAATTTTTTTGTGAATGATGACAATACATAAAATTTAGCATTTTATTGAAGATGTTTATTTAGAATAAAATTATTCTTTTGTGAAGCAACATGAAAAGGAAGATATTCCGTATTGAAAAATTTCTTTGAAATTTATTTCTTTGTCAATTGAATAAGAACTTATACTAATTTACACCAACATCCAATAGAGTAGCTCACATAAAATTGTAAAATAAATTCTGTTGGTTTTTTATTTCTAAATTCGTGTTTTGAGGCTATTATTCTAGTTCTAAAAATTCAAAACTAATAAATTTAGAAAAAAAAGCTTTACAAGCTCAAAAAATTTTTGTTTGCAGATTTATAATAATTCAATTTATCTAAATTTAAAACTAATTAAAAAACTCCCAAAAAGCTTTAAATTCATTAAATTGCGTATTTAATTCGTATAACTTTACTTGTTAATGTATACACAACATGTAAATTAAACTTGAAATTAAACTTGAAATTAAATTTTACGTGTTATTGGTTGCAAAATGTATTACTCAACTGAAACGATCCAACAATAGAAATTGTCATTAATTAGTTTGGTTTGATCCATTTTACATTTCTGCTATTTATATACCAAATAAATTGAATTTAATTTTGGAAATCAATTAAAACAGATAAAATAAAATTAAGTTGTGATCGGAGGACTAGAGAAAATTAAGCATTAATTTGTTGATTAAAATTGTCTTCATGAAGAAATAAATCTCTGTGAATTTCAATTGATTTTTTTTGGTTTGCCAATTACGAGGAAAAAATTAATGAATTTTTTTTCGTAAAATTTAATTAAAAAAAATTGTGTGGCCATAATGTAGTCAAATATGTGGTTCGACACGATATCGGTATTACAAATTTTATGTTTTTTTTTCAGCCGTGGCTATTTTATAGTCATTTGCAATTTTGCGGCTTCCACCCAATTGAGCATAATGCCATCCACAATAGAGTCGAATGGAGTCGAATTAATAATTGAATATAATAACAATTCGTGACATATAATCAATAACTAGTTGACGTATACAATACACATTTTATATGAGCGAAATTCAACCGGTTTTTTTTTTACCGAGAATTCCCAAAGCCATTTCCCCCAATGGGGAGGGTGCATTAATTTATCATTAAGCTAGGGGAAAATGGGAAAAATTTTCCCCACAGGAGGGTTTTTCAGGAATGTTGTTGAATTGATTTTTGAAAGAAAAAAAATAGTACAATGAAAAATTCTAAGTGAATCTGTTTTTCCAAATCATTTGATAAAAAATGGATTTTATCAAGCTTTCCGTAATTTCAACAATTATTCACGTGGGCTAGAGGGTCTAGATTAGAAATTTTCTTTTTTTATAGTCTTTAATTTTTCTTGATCAATTTTGTTTCATTTCTTTGCAATTCCTATTGATAAAATACAAAAAAAGCAATGAAAATCCAACATAAATATCAGTAGATGTCACTAGTTGTCAAATTAGAAATGCTTCGTCATCTGGAAGTCCTTTTAGGATGTCTAATAGGCTTCCTGGGACAACAAAATGCTTGTCCTAGTTTTGCAAATATAGCACACAAAATCTGACGAGTATGTTAAGATAATTTATAGGTCATTCATACTTTTATTTCACAATCAGCGCCATCTCTTGATAATTCTCCTTTATTTTGTTAGGCAAACCATTATAGAGCTTTTACAATAGAAAAATGCACTACCAATAATACACATACCTACTATTTGTTTGCACATCTCTAAACATATAGCTAAAACTGCCGTCGACAGCTTTCTCTCTTCACTTTCTATACTGACAAGTGCTTTGAGAAAGTTCTTGGGAGAAAATTTTATTAAAACATATCACAGTGGTGACATAGTAAGTTGTGTGATGTAATGGAAAATGGGTCCATTGTGCCTCTCAATTGCGATGGAACTTTTCAAGTATATCACACACACGTAGGATGACTCTAAAGAGCAATATAATTCAATTTATGTGTGCAGAGTCTTCCACCTCTAGCATTCCTGCACGTGAACCATAATTGGTAAGTCTCTCTATTCACATCCCCCTACAAGGACTTCCGGGTACGACAGTGTCTAACATTAAAATTTAGGACATTGATAATTCTATTAAATGCAAATTTTCCTTTGATACCATGTATATGTGTGTGAGGCACTTTCTCTCTATTTCCATGAAAGTATCGTCAATTTGATTAATATTTGATAAAAGATCCGACTTTGAGCTCTTTAACTCACATGGTTTGATTGCCATCGTTCATCCCGGAAATTTCATAATGCTAGCAGGAAGTTCAGCATGGAAAAATCATGGGAGTTATCTTGCTTTTTGAGATATAAAATTCTTCTTTCAAATGTTTATTCTACCTCGGTGAAATGTTACGAAATTACCTTTTAACCCATCCTCACTTTTTGTATGATATATCATACGCAAAATTGGTAATTTTTGTTTAATTTTTATGACGCGAATTCGCAAAAATTTCCTTCCGGGTTAGTGTTTTCCACTTTTATAAACCCTTAACTCTTTATATTAATTTTCCTGGGTGTCAAAAACATAAAATAATATTATTTTTTGACAAAAATCTAAGTGTATCCAATTGCAATGTTGTCCGGGAACCAAAATGTGTGTATTTTAAGTGACAATTTCCTTTTTCTCTGCAATATTTTGTGCAAAATCACTTATTTATTAATAAAACTTTGTGAATTAACCAAAATATCCGTCTCCGACCGCAAATTATTTAATTATTTTGCGCGATAAACATCTGCGTATGATATATCATACGTTGGTTGAATTGAGGTACTTTTTAGGTTATAGTGCGAGTTTATTTCTGTGAGAGAAGATCTAAGGGTTTGGGAATAAAAATTAAGATTGCAGTGAAAAGGAATGCCAGGAAGTGCTAAATCAGATACATCGTAAGTATTAAGAAGTACCTCACACTAGGAAATATAGAAATTATAGCGAAAATCTTGATTTTTGTAGGTCTGAGAACGAAGAAGGATAGCACATCCGGCTCTGTCCGGAGACTTGTCAGCATGCTCACAAGAAGTCTCCGTCCTAGAGCCAACCATGCAACTTGAGATGGTTATTTTATTTCCTGGCTACGCAACTGTTAGCGATGAGGATAACTGTGGTAATCACGACAAGTTCAGTCTCTATATTCTTAGAACTAGAACTCTACAAGAACGCGGTGAGTTGATTGTGAAACCCAAGGATTGGAGTTCTTTTGGATCAATTTAATTAATTCTGGTCCAAAATCTAACCAGAATACTTAATTTCAGCATAAATTATGTAATTTATGCATTTAAATAAATTAAAATCTTTGTTTCAACACTGAGAAAAAATTGAATTTTTTCAACCCCCTTTCGTTAAACGTATGATATATCATACGGTGTCTACCGACGCCCCCATGGGGGCTAAAAATTTTTTTTTCAGGAATTATATTTCTTATAGGCTTATTAGTCAAATTCTATAAAATGAAGGTCCTAGGTACAGAAGATCTATGACCTCGTTAGCATGGGTTAATCTCATGGGAGTTCCATTTGGAGAATGGAGAAAGTTTTCAATGAATTTATGAATAATTTCCTGAAAATATGAAAATCCATGAAGTAAATTTTCATATCCTCTCCTGTTCTCGTAACCTACCCGAAAAAACAGTGAGGTAGGAGGGTGAGTTGGGACGTGCGCTGAGGGAAAAATGTAAAAGGGATTTAATCTATTTTGTTAATTGTAGGAAAGCTGAGAGGGTTTAATAAAAGTCCTTTTCAACTCTAGCGCTACAATATATAGGGATAGATTGAGACAAATTTGCTTTTAGGTAAAATTCTTTGACTTGCCATCATCCTCAAATATCTTCCCCCTGGAGAAACACAAAGCTGTATTTTATCAAAATTATAAATCCCTCTAAATTACGTTAATTGAAATGGGCGATGGTGTGAGGGGTTGGTTGAAAGCAAATGAGATAATTTCTTCTTCATAGTGTTTTGAAGTTTGGTTCTGAATTTGCTTGAAGACGTTCTGTTGCGATTGCTGAATTGATATTTTGGGAATCTTTTCTTTAGATTTCGTTTTTATTTCATCGTAAAAACTTTTACGGAGAGATGAAGATTTTATTATTGCCCAATTACTTATTAGAAAATTAATTTACAATTTCATCTTTAGTTTGAAACTAAGAAATTTAATAAATGAGTAAAGTAATTAATCAAATAGCCAGACTAATTATGTAGATTACCAAACCCCTGTACAGTGGGACCCCAGTACAACGACCACTCTGATGTACTCTTCACACTCATTATTTTCAATGCGCGAGAGTAGTTCAACCAAGCCGTCGTTGTACTGGGGTCCCACTGTATATAAAGAAAGGCGGTTGAAGAGGACTTACCATTGGATTTTTAGTATACACTCATAGAAAAAATTCCGTATTTATCACCGCAAAGTGATAAATACGGAAGTAGAAGTGGTGTTTTCAGTAACACTTTTGAGGAGTGGTAATTTACCACCGCAAAAGTGGTGCAGCAAGATGTCAAATTTTTTCTCTCAAAAAAATGCCTTATAATTTTCACTAATATAGAAAATACATTATAAGAGATAATATAATACACCAAACAAAGGTCTATTTAATGAAAAACTGGTGAAAATCATGGAAAAATACGATTAAAATTATTTATTTTTTCATCACCCCATTAAAATTTTGTCCTCTATTTGCCGACACAAATGGGACATTCCATAGGAATTTCACATGTCACGTCTCGACATTAAAATATGAATATGTAAATTCATTTATTCTTTAAGAAAATTAAAAAAATATATATATATATACATATATATTTATGAATGACATTTAATGAAAATAAAATCACAAGATTTCTGTCATGAAAACAAGATGGCGACTATTTCTTTCGAAATTTCTTTTTTTTGAAATATCTCGCCCTCTATAAATAAAGACGATAGTAATCTCAAATTTTGGTAAATTGTAGGTAGAAATTAATAAAATCTTTCCCAAAATTTTGGCTAATCTCCAAGGCGCCATTTTGAATTATGTCATTTCGCAATATCTCGTTTTCCACTATAGATAGAAGAGTGAAATTTAGATATTTTGTAGATCTCATTAAAATCTTTCAAAAAAAATGGCAAGTCTCCAAGCCGCCATTTTGAATTAGTTCATTTCGCGATATACCGCCTTTCACTAGAGACAGAAGAAGAAATTTGAATATATATTAAATCTTATTAAAATATTTTGAATAAGTGTGAAGGCAAAAGGCGGCCATTTTGTATTGACTATTTCTTTTTCAGAAATTATTTTAGAAAGTCTTTCACTATAGGCTTTGCAACGATAAAGTTTTTTCACCCATTTTTTTATTTTTTTTTTAAAGTGCTCCCTAAAAAAACTTTTTTTTGATAAATTTTGTAAGAAAAACAATCTACAAACATTTAATTTTTTTTTAATTGGTTAAGTCATTCTTGAGTTGTATCCGAAAAAATCTTTTTACTTCAGATTTTTGGGGTAAAAAACACTATTTTGGAAAAAAAAAGATGGTGGCCATTTTGAAAATACGTCAGAAGAATTACCTTTTGTCTCCTGAAAACAAATCTATCACTGGATTTCCGGTATCTCAAACATAAGAAAAGATATTCAAAAAAAAAAGTTTTGCGCTTTTTTTGAACACCCAGATATCCAAATTCACTCTTCTGTCTATAGCGGAAGGCGAGTTATCACGAAAAGAAATAATTCAAAATGGCGGCTGGAAGAGCATAATAAAAAACAAGAAATAATTGTAATAATAAATAAATAATTTAATAAAAGATTTTATTAAAATCTATTAAATGTCGGATTTTTAAACTTTTATCTATAGTAGAGGCCGTAATATTGTAGTGAATAACTCAAAATGGCGGAAAAATAGTCGCCATCTTGTTTTTTTTTATGCCCACAAATCGTTTGGCATCTTTTCTCTCCTGGTACCCTGTTCTCTAATTTTGTTCTGGTAAAATATAATTTTTTAATAAACGAATTTGTTTATTTCCACTTCACCGTACGACATTTCCTATGGAATACGGAAGAATGTCATATGGAAGGGTGGAAGAAATTATTTTCGGGACAAACGTGCAAAAGTTTGACAGCAGCACACCACTTTTGGAGGGGCAAAAATAGCACTTTTGCGGTGGCAAATTTGCACCTCCAGATTTTGTTCTATGAGTGTACATAGAAGCCAAATTGAATGTAAAAGAAAAAGCTCAAATCTCATTAACGGATTAAAACTTCACTTTTAATTTATTTTAATGTTATTAAAGAGATGAAGGAGGTGTCTCAATAAATGATTTACTTCATTCACCCTCTAATGCACTACGAAGTTGCATCTCACAACCAACTCAAGCACGTGAATTGCAAATTTTGCAAATTATTATTAAAGTTTCGTTATCACGTGAAATGCGATTACACTTTCTGTTTCAGTTCAAGTGAAAATTATTTGCATTTAATTGTGAGAATTTGACTTTCACAGACACCCACCCACAAGTCACGGAGCTCTTCTTTCTCAACCAACCCTCCCTACGGGAAGAAGAAGGAGGTATGACATGAGAAGGAAACATATGAGAGTATAGAATGTGCTGAAACTTGCCATTTTCTCGCATATCTTCAGCTAGTCGGAAAATAAACTAATATAACAGTCGCACATTTTAGTTCCGTACAGACATTAGATGACACCAGATGGGGGTTGGGGGTGACTCATTCCATTGGAATAAAACATTTTAATATTATGCATTATGCAACTTTTAGAGCATTTGGGGAAAATCATTGAATAATCTTGCCTTTACATATACTAAATAGTACAACATTGTGCTTCATAGTTAGCGGATAAAATTATTAAAATGCTTTTATTCGGCATGGATTGACCTAATGAAATAGAATTTTCTCTATAATCTCAAATCCTTAAAGATACAAGAGGGTTTGAAGATGATTTTCTTTATTTTCTTATTTTATGGATTTACTATAATTTCTTTAAGTTTTTCTTTTGTGCTTAAACGATTTTAATAAACTAATTGATATATTTAAGGAAATATTGGAAAATGTCGGCCATTAAAAAAAACTTTTTAAAAAGGAAAAGCGTAAACTGAAATTGCCAAAATATAAGCAAAACTTCCCAAAACTCCTTAACAAAGGACAATATAAGCCCCCCAATAGAATACCATTTGCAAACTTTAGCTTTTACAGTGTCCATTATCAGTGTTTTATCGCTTTATTTTGTCCCATTTCCTTCTACTATGTGTTCCAGAAATTCTATATTGTATATTCAATGAAAATTTTCTACTTTTACTGTAAAATAAGCCAAACACATGAATTTCCAAAACTTTCACCAATCTGGATGGGAACTTCAAACCATCTTTCCGCTGCAGATGTCAGAGGCAATCTTAAGTACATATAGAGCTTTCCGAGCTTTCCATCATCAACATGAAATGGATTTTTGCAGTCAATGCTTACCCCCTTTAATCCCCCCGTTAATTTCCCCCATACAAATCCAAAATGGAAAATGTTTCGAGAAAGGAAGATTTTGTGTCTGCAAAAAAAGGACTTCATTGGTTTATAAAAGAGTTATTTCACTCCCATTCTACTAATTGGATTTTTGTCGAGATGCACGTTTTCGATCTCACTTCATCAATATTTCGTGGAGGATGTTCCTCTTGCACCATGTAAATGGAGATAAATGGACGTGGCAAGAATGAGTAAGAATGTGCCGGGATAATTCTCGATTGTTTGAAATTTTAACACAAAGTACTCGCCCCATTCCCATTAATCCTCCTTTGCAAGATGTTAGTCCAAGACGGTGGGTATACGCCAAGCTTCCCGGTGGCACGAAAGGGAGGAAGAAATCCCACCGAGTATAGAGGATGTGAATTCGTCTGGTAGGATTATTTAATCCATGGTGGGTATTATGTTTCCGCAAATGAGTAGGTACATGTCATCAATGTTGCATTATGATGTTGAATGAAATATTCATGTTGGCAGGAAATTTTCCACATGTGATATGAAAAATAATAAAAAAAGAACAATAAAAAAAACTTTATTTTCCTTTGCCAATTTCATCAATCGAAGGGCCATGAATACCGCATTCATGATATTTTAGTGACCAAATTGAGGTCAGTGTATTTTAAAATTTATGCAAGGAATTTTATAAAATATTTATGTTATGCACAGTGTTGTGCAAATTTTATTTTATGGCTTTTTTTTCACTGAATAAAAATTTGTCATGGGAATTTATTAATTAAGTTCCAAAGATATTAACATTTTCTCTCCCTCTCTCTCTGTAACATAAACATTAAATTATCATGAGATTTTGTATTAAATTTTATGTATAGTTGAGGATTTTAAAATTCACATTCTCTTGAAATATTTATTTTCTTTAGCATTTCATTGCACTATTAGGTTTATTTTTTTATTTTCTTTTTTTACTGGAGGTTTCATTTTTTTTTCTAGAAAAAAATTAAATAGAATTAAACACGCGAACTTCTTAAAAAACATGGAAAAATACATTTTCCTTTGAAATGAGTTTTTTTCTTTTAACTCTAAAAATACATTGTACAAAAAAGTTTCAAAAACAAGAAATTATAAATAGAGAAACTTACTTTTTTCTTTTAATTTCAAGAACAAAATATTCTATATAGGTTTTTTTACAAAAATAAAAATTATCCTGCGCTTTAGGAGTGCACAAAATCGCATTAGAATTTTATAAGTGAATCTCGATAGAGTATTGATTGTAGTTTGTACAGAAAAACACAATCTTTAGAAATAAGAATCAACAGGTTCAGCTTCTTTGCAGGAATTTCGACAAATTAGAAAACGTTTAATATTCACTGATTTTTTATTTGATTTTTTTAAGCAAAGAAAAAGAAATAAAATGAGAACAAGATAATTTAAGACACGTTATTTGAGAATTTTTATTAGTCTTTTTATATACATATGTACAATGCACATACATAATGTTGAAACTTCTAAGAACGTTGAAATGATGTTAAAAAACGTTAATAAAAACAACCACCCACGTTTCGATCTCGCCTCAATGAAATCACTTTTTTTTTACAAATTAAATTCATATAAAAATTGTTTGGATAGTGCTGTGATAAACAATTCTATGCAGAAGCTCTTTTAACCTGAAACCTTTTTTTTTCTTTTTTTGTATAATCACTTTTAGATGGTGAAGTTGGTGATGGAAGAAGCACAAACGGTGAAATGCAAAAAGTAACGCTGAAGAGAGGGAAAAAATACAGGTGTTTTTCCACCAAGCTCTATGCGCATAATTTTCATCTCATATACACCTTGCATGATCCCAATATGCCCCGGAGGACAATCTCAAGTTGTGTTTCGCTTTCTTTTGGTGTTCTTTTGCACAAAGTGAATACATTAAGAGGCACTTTGGATCCTCCGAGAAAGTTTTATATGCACTCCACTGTATCTGTCTGTCACTTTTAAAATATTCTCTAATGTATTTCCCTGTTTTTCATCCTGCCACACACTCTCGGTGCTCCGTATACAGGGTTTTGTACCCTTACCGGGTCGCTATGGCTGTTTGTGTGTGGGGAGCTATGTGGGGCGCATCTCTTTCCGTCTCGGGGTGGTAAAACTTTGGGGGAAGATAAATGTCCACCATTTACCATATGATACGTACGTGCGAATATTTAATGAAAGTTCCCCTGTGCTGGGTGATATTTCTTATTTTTACCCACAAAAACCGTCTACTCTCGTGGTGTTGACATTATTTAAGATTTTAATTTTTCAACCCCCAAGGAATGTGCTGCTGTCCCTTTGTTTGTTCTCGCGCGCGTCCTTTTTGTGCCAACTGTCAGCCTTCACTGCTCATTAAAGCCCTAGAAATATTCTGAGGATGGATTTCTCGCGTCTATTTTGGCTCAAATTATGGTACCAACTCCCAATATTGATTTCTCTTTTTTATCCCGCGGAGATTAATGGTGTGGATATGCAAATTTGGGGTTCTTCATTCGGAATTTTCTATGCATGGAATTTTAGTAAAACCACACTAAGCAACACCTCCACCGCCGCCCAGCTTATCCCTTAATGTTCCATATAATCTTCTGCGGACCTTTAGGGTGTATATACTCATAAATGGAGCAACTTCATTTTGGGGAGCGGCAAGGGACATAAAATGCAGCTCAGAGGTATGTCAGTGTGGGAGTAAAAGGAGAAAGCTCCAGCTTATCTTACATGAAGTTTTTTGATTTTCCTTGGGTGGGAAGATAAAGTAATTTCTGTGCAATTTTGTGCATCAAAGAAATTCCTTTCGTATGTCAGACACCCAAAGGATGTTCCTGCAATCTTTTTGGTGTCATGCATTTGGGTGAAAATAGCATCGCAAAGCGACAGCATAGAAGATGCAACTCCGAAACTTCCATCACCAGGATGCATTTCTCTGCTACAACATCGCAAGGTGTCCCAGAAGAAAATTTTGTTTTTTTTTCTTTTTCTTCTAGATTCTTTGTGAAATTTTACTTTGTTTTGTTGTTAGAAAAAAAAATACTTTTTAGTTGATTTAATAATACAAAAATTATATACAAATAGAATTAGATTTATTTGTTGAGAAAATATAGAATATTTTACAACAAATTTTAATGAATTGCATTATTTAGATTCTATTGTGAAATGAAATTTTTCTCGTGAGTTTTCCGTTTTATTTTCCGAAATTTTTAATAAACTAAAAATCAGTTCCTCATCGATTAAATTACTTATTGATAATAAAAGCATTTCTAATCTTCTTAAGAACATTGAAACACTTTATTTTAACATTTTTATATAAATCAAATTGATTAATTTAAAAAAAATCTAAATTCAACATAGTTTTTGTCAAATAAAAACTAAATTCCAGAAACTTTTTGTAAATCATAAAAAAAACAAAAATGCCTGCAGAGTTTCAAATGAATTAAATTCAAAATTGAAAATGATATTTTGGTGTTTACCCTTTAATAACATCATACGCATAAAATTTTAATGGTTTAACCGCTTTTTGTAAAGCAATATTAAATTTCTCATATGGTAATGTGGCTCCATATATGAATGTACATCGTAAATGTAAACGTGCAGAGGAAGATAAAACACCAATCTACATTCGAGAATATCAAATGTCAGAATAATTCCTTTGACTGGTGCACATTGTGAGAAAAAAAGCTCCAACTGTATCAAATTTCTTATCTTCGATATGTGAGAATTTTTGCTAAGGGACCCCTAAGATGGGAATAGAGCAGGGGCAATGCAAAAATGGAGAAATTGGCTCATCTGGATCCAGTTCACGTTCAGAGTAGCACACCCGCGCTACACTGTTGATCCCACTTTGCCATGGGGTTGTCTCAGAGGGAAACATTTAGAGACCGAGAGAGAGCTTTTGTGGTATCCTCGTGTCATCCTCACTATGGGCTAGAGAGGGTTTTCAAGAATCTACTGTGTCTGTGTGATAAACCACAGGAGGTCATTCCTCTCAATCTTTTTGAATTTTCTTCAAAAATATCAAAGAGATTTTTCCAATTGAGAGCTTTCACCTCTACAAGAAAAAAATCAGCGCATTTTGTCTCCTTGCCGCGTGAATGAATGACAATATTCGTGTTGCATTGAAGAAACATTTTTGTATTCTTTATCCCACGAACCACCCCAATATAATGCAATATATACATTTTCTCTAACATTGTAGAAATCATCGATGGTTGGGGGGATTTTGCATTCCAAGTTTGAAAGATATATGCGCAATTTTTGAAAGGAAACCCCGAGAGAATTGTGATATTTTGTCAAGCACGTTCGCAATGTTAAGAATGATTCGAGAATAATAAAAATCCTGCACTCGAGGAAAACTTATGTATTGCTGAAGAAACATTTTATATACATTTTGTATGCACAACCACACCAAAGGCAGCAAATTCCTTTTCTATCTTTGACACTGAAATGCCATTCAAAATGTCTAACTTGGTGAGCTAAAAAAAAATATTTCATCATTCTTAAAATAAAGTATATAATGTACTGTGCATATATAAGAAGAAAAAACATGAAGAACATAATGCACGTGGAATTGCATATGCCAAGAATGCACTCAATACAGAGACTTTCATATAAAAAATGACTTCAATTTTTTCCCAGAAAGATTCATTTGAGGGATTTAAAGGATTTTCAAACAAATTGTGTACATTCCGGTGGAAAAATTACTGATTCCACATAATTTGCTAGCACACAAGCACCCTAAGGAGTTCCCACCCCCCATGTTCGCCTTGTTCTCGTTTTATTAAACACTTGTAGTGCAATCAATAAGGAGCATGGGGAAAATAATAGTAAATTGAATAGTCTTTTCTCGTAAATTTTCATTAATCTCTGAACTTATAGAGAATGAGACTCACCCCCTGCAGGACACACTACGGGAAAAAGTCCTCCCTCTCTCTGCTTAAAATCGTATAAATTTTCCCCACAAATAGCAATTACATTGACAAATAATTCAACCACCACAACTGCAATCTCCTTGTCTCCATCGCGCGTGTTTGGGTGGGTGGTAAATGGAGGGGGAAGGTTGGGAACGTAAAGCTGCTTTGTCCGCCCCACAGAGTACAGTGTCGCCCATACCTCACCCCATTACCCAATCATCCGGACACAATTGCGAATCTGTCGGTCCTCACTACCACTCGGGTGGTCAGAGTTTTAGTACTCTGCGTTGATACCACTGCTCTCGCAGCAAATTCAATAAATTTTTTTCCGCGTGTTTGGGTGGGTGGTAAATGGAGGGGGAAGGTTGGGAACGTAAAGCTGCTTTGTCCGCCCCACAGAGTACAGTGTCGCCCATACCTCACCCCATTACCCAATCATCCGGACACAATTGCGAATCTGTCGGTCCTCACTACCACTCGGGTGGTCAGAGTTTTCTTTGGGAAAAGTCAGCTCTCGCAGCAAATTCAATAAATTTTTTTCTCCCCATGCGAAGGGTGGAAAGAAACAAAATCTTAATATATAAAGCTGAAAAGTTTGTTTGTCTGTCTGTGGCACATGAACTCCTCCTAAACCGCTGGGCCGATCTTGATGAAATTTGGTACGAGGGTAGAGGGGGTCAATACGAGTTGCAAGCGCTATATGGGATTCCGCCCCAACCCCCCTTTATAGCGCCCCCACAGAAAAATTGATTTTTTCAAATTTTCTACCTGCTGAAGGGTCAGATAACGGGATTTTTTTATTTTCAGAATTTCTCGGGGTACCGTATTATTCATCCCCCCTATTAATATACGCCCCCCTTTTATAGCTTAAAATGGTGATTGCTCACACGTGATTGGGGGCTCGGGTTGACTAGTACCTAATAATATGACACAAAAATTGCTGCAAAATACTTTAATTTCCACAATAATTCCAGTATTACTGCCCAATAAATGTTTCACATCAATTTGCGATGTGGCCCAATAATTTGTTTCAAGGGAAAATTTAGTGGAAGAGGAAAATTTTTAGCATGATATTGAAGAATAAATAAGGCTACCAAACTATTGTATGTCTGTCTATATTTAGAATTGTTCCTTTTCTGTTCAAAAAATCAATTAAATGAAAGGAGTTTATTTATTCTTGGGCATGGTTTTTTTTTGAATAGCCTGAATAAAGTCTTTTCAAGAATTTCGGTTGAGAATTGACTTTTAAAGAAAATTTTGAAGCCAAACTGCGAAATTTCTGGGCTCACATGACAGGATTAAAAATCAATTTTAGGAGACTCGAAAATGCTCAAAAAATCCCAAAAACGACTTAATGTGAAAGATAAGGGTATCTTTCTAAACTCCTTTTTTAAGTAGGAGAACGTGGCCCAATTCTGACCTCTAAAGGCCCGCGCGTAATGAGAAAAAATATTCTTTTCTTCGAAAGAATCACAGCTAAAATATGACATAAAATAAAAAACAATATTCTTAAATTTGGTACCACTTCAAAGCCCATTTTCATGCTTTTTTACTCCCATAACTTACTACATCTAAAGTTTTATCGGTTTTAAGTAATAGCGGATTGAAAAAAAAAACATCGAAGGAGGTCGGAATTAAGCCACGTTCCTTAAAATTTAAAAATTATATTAGTAAATTCTCCTCTGTTTGAGCTAGGAGTTACAGAAAATAATAATTTAATCAACAAAAAATATTATAGTTCGATTTTTCGTCATATTCTGACCCCCAATAAGTTCCCTCTTCTTTGTACTACGTATATGTAGATATAAAAAAGTCCATCAAAAAACTTCTTCATAAATTTAATCGTAACCCCGCACCCATTAAGAACCCTCAATTATTTTTTATTGTCCAAAATTTAGTAACATATTTCACCAGGTATATTCGTAATAAATATTTGAAGGGCAGCGCAATAACAAGTTTTCAATTTTAGAGCCACCACCACCCCCTATAAGCATTCCATGGGAGAAGCTTTTACACCGGGAGCCCCTATCGATGGTAACGTTACTTTATTGTGTTTAAAAATTCAGAGATATCCCCTCGAAGAAAATGCTTTCTTGTGGTGCACACTAAAATGTTGACTGTGCTTATTTTTTATCATACCACTCTTATACCTCAAGTATCATCTCTTAAGTTCTTTTGAAAGAACATAGCACGAAAATGACAATGAGGTGCTAGAGTGATGTATTTGCTGGTAATTTACTTTATAAATTGGTATTCATTTATTTTTCACATTTTACACAGTGTGTCCCAATAGAACTGCTGTAGAAATAGGAAAATTCTCCCCAAAGATACATTTTAAAAAAAGTAGGTTAAACGGAAAAGAGAATAGTAAATAGTTAGGTAGAATTACAAAAATTATAGCTCTATCATTCATGGAAAATTTTCCATAAATGGGTTAAATCAATTTATTTTTAATGACGAAAATCTTTTTTTACTTTCTAACACTTACATTGAAACACACTGTTTCTCCAAGGTGTAATTTATAACTTCTGGAGAAGTGATAAATTGCATATTAAGAGGAATTGTTGAGATTATGCAAGAAAGAAACTCTCAACATGAAATCTTCTGCATTTTCCTTCGTGTTATATTGGAAGTTTTTTTTTTTTCAAATAAATAGGACGTGCTGCACTGAAAACTCATCTTGAGCATTTAATTGAAATTCGGAAATTCTCATTTGCAGTGGGAAAAGCATAGCTGTGTGGATAAGAGTAGTTTAATTCAATTGGACTCTGTCTCTACGGGAGATTTATTCAGCACAACAAATAAATGGTTTTGCATCATCTAACACACAGAGAGAGTACATTTTTGGTGGAGAAATTCACAAGAAAATCATTTTCTTCATTGCTTGAAATTACTTCCATCACGAAACACAATTCTTTGTTCCCCGCATTGTTGTAAGTGGTTTGGACGATGGGTTATGGGAATATAAACGATAGATGGGGTGAGGAGATTATATATATATGTATATAATTTTTTTGAGAAAAAGAACATGGTCCTATCAAAAGTGACTGAGGGTAGATTAGGATGATATATATTTATTTCGTTCCGTATTTTCCTTTTTTTTGTTGTTGAAAATCTCTTCATTTTTGCAACGATGGAGAGCTCATCGTATCACGCAGAGATATGAAATAACATTTTCTTGAATCCAATTTAGGCAAATTCACTTAAACTGAGCACCATGGATGAGACCAACGTTTAAGGAGGAGGAGGAGGTGGGGGGAATGAGCGAGAGTTCCCAAAGAATATTCACCCACTGCGCCATATTCACACGAATCCCATCACACTCCGTATACCCTTTTGTTCCAGGATCTCACCACACGAAGTGAAGCTTTCTTCGAGGTTGATTGACATAAAACATAACGAAGCTGATCCCAAGCGGCATTACATACATCAGACTTATTACATTGTGAAGGCATGAATTACGTCTGTTGCTCTGCTAAGACGATGTATCATGTTGTTAATTTAATTTTTGACAAATTTCGTTTATATTTTATTCTTGAAAAAAAAAAAAGAAAACGTCAAGAAAGATGTGAAATGTTCAATGAATCATTACTTTTGACGTACATAGGTAATCTAGGTAATTAAATTAAAATTATCCGCAAGATGTCACCACGGTCTGCTTTAGCCATCTAGTGGGAAAATCTATTTCAATAATTTAGCTCATGTAGCTTTCCATTAGGTTTCCCATGTTTTCTGTAAAATGCAATTCAGTCTATCATTTGCATAATTTAAATTATAGGATTGAAAATGGAGGTAAACGAGCACCGTAAAACCGTTTCTGTAATAGCAAATGTATACACAGACTGCCAAGTAAATGTGATTTAACCAAAGAGACACTCGCAGAGTTCGCGGAAGATAAACATCCGTCAGCATTAACCTCAAACGCATTAAATGACGCAGGTTGTAGGGGGATACTATATGTCTCCAGGGGTGGTATGCTATACGCAAAGTTCCCACAGAGCGCGAGAGTGCACGTGAAGGTGAAATGACGAGAATTGACACGCTTTGTGAGGCTGGGTGTAACGAGATTTGAGATATTTCCTCAACTTGTACAGATGCCATTCAACTAAGTATGTAAATAATTGAATTTCCTCACTCAAGGCGTCCTCCTTGATATATATTTTCACCTCATCGTCTTTTTATTCACAATTTCGCCGTGACGATGCCCCCGCGCCACCGCATTTGTCTCATTTTGCTATAGCGCGCTACATGCCTCCCCACCCACTCGTCCCGCAATTGTGTGTAAAGCTTATGCTTTTGTAGTGGTATATATTTTATAATGGAAGATGAGGAAATGCTTTTTTTCCTTCCTCCAACTCAAAGATTTCCCGTACTTTCTTCTCTTCCTCCATGAAAAACTTTTTTTTTCTGAGTGCGGCTGTATACAAAGCTTGGGGGTTTATCAATTTTGTTTCCATAAATAGGAAAGGTAAAAAAATAATTTTTATATTTTTTTATTTCCTTTTCAATGCTTTTATTTAAATTTCTATGTATTTTTTTTATAACTTTTGAATTATCGCTAAAGAAAAATCGGAAAAGCAGTGATACAAGAACGACTACTTTTCTGTCATCTATAGCGACGTTTCGATAATTTTTTATTGTCTCTTTATGCTGTGCTAATTTACAACAACTTAATTTTAAAAATTTGCGCATGAAAACATCCTTTTTTTTAAACTCGAACTTCAAGAACATATTTTTTCAAATTGATAAACCCGTATTTATTAAAGCACAAAAATGTACGGATAAAAAGATTTGGAGCTTCGGGGGGTGGAGTGATTGACACGGAGATAGACTTAAGTCCCCATTGAGGGAGAAAGGAGGTAAAATGCGGGGGGTCAATTTTTTTCAAGTGTAGTGTTTTCATCTTACTTAAGGATTTAGCAGTGGAAACGCACAGATGAGTATTAAAAGCGATAAGTAAAATACAATTTACATAATCGAATCACCATTTGCATAATCAGTGGCAAGTCCGGAAGAAATAAATTGGGGGCGGTTTTGTATGGAGCAATAAAGGACTAGATAGCATTTAATTGGATTGTGTGTGGAGTATATCTTTATTGCACAGAAAAGCCCGAGTACGGGGGCTGGGTTGTTGGGAAGAGAGAAAAAGTGCGGACGGAAAGGTATGGTGGAAGAACATTTAGGAGGAAAAAAATTGGCCACCTACCCCCCGTAGGGACCCATGGGGTGGGTGGGGCCACAAAGAAAACTTGCCACTTTGATTTGGTCTTAAGGAACTTTTTTTTTATTCCAATAAATGGGAAATGGCTATAAATTGATTCCGCTAAGCTCTGGCTCACAGAGCTTCGGGCTCACCTGTCCAAAAATCTCTGAACCATTATAAAAGGAAGATTGACTGTGACACAAAGTTGTAAACGTGATCTTTGTGCAAAGTACTCGAAAAAGACACGGCGTAGATGGAGGTGGGGGGGTGGTATATAGAATACCTTTCACTCTCCCGCCCCCACACAGCACACGGCCGCCCAAATCGATTATGAGAGACACTGGGGAGAAATAATACAATATGACGAGATAAGACGATAACGAAGAAAGTTGGCGCCCTGCGCGCAAAGGGGATGTCTGGGGTAATGTTTGCCTAAAAAACTTTTTAATAGAGTCACAAGGGAAATTTACAGCGGCAACACATACTTGAGAGAATATGTAATGTAATAAGTGAGATACTTTCTTCTCCCCAAAGTGGAGAGGCTTTTCTTCCTATTGCCGTGGCAGTAAATAATTGTGTTAATGTTATCCTCCCCCCTTTTTTATCCTTCGCAGGATTATCGATTTCCCATATTCCTTCGGGATGCTTCTCAATATGCCATTTTTTTCTCTCTCAACCATGTACAAATATTAGGGATTGCACCGCCCCGGGGAAGAGAAATAATAAAACAAAAATTTCGGCTAAAACACAAAAGCCATACTTTGGGCATGAAAATTGTAATATTGGCTTTGTCTGTGCGGGATTCTACTTACAAAAGTTTTCTATATTAATTTCCCATCTCCCTTTAAAACTCATAGATGTGGTTTATAATCAAAGAGATTGTGTTAAAATTTTCAAACTACTTAAGTTAATGGTGCAGGAGAAGAAAAAGTAATTTTGCTATATACCCATTTAATTAATGGATTTCCTTTTTCTCATGGGCATCCAAAAGTGAGATAGAAAAGAAAATTGCAAGACTTTGAGATAATTCTATTTATTTGAGAAAAAGACACGCTAAGAAATTTTCTTTTATAGGTTTTTTTTTGTTAAACAAGAAAAGAAATTTGGAAAAATATATTTCAGTATTTTTTTTTTTTAGTATTATTGCAACAATTATGTACAAATTATCTAGGATATATATATAGAGAGTAGGAATTTTATCAAGAAAAATGACTCACCAAAAAAATTTTGTTCTTCCTGCTTTTGATGTTCATCGCCTACTAACTCCTTCTTCCTCGTCACACTTCACTAACACTAATTCAGTTTCTCAATCACACACACACTAATTCATTTGTAACGTCTTTAATGTTTCTTCATTTAATTCGTCATCTCCACACGGCCTTTCCTGACACGGCCACTACGCCGGGTGGCCACGACCCACGGCTTCATAAAATCTGCACTCGTTGTAGTTGCCTCTGGGCCTTCTCCATCATCAACACGCTTGACCTTGTATCTATCATTTCCTGAAACTTCCTCGATACGATAAGGTCCCAAAAACTTCTGCTTCAACTTCAAACCTCCTCCAAATTGCGTTCTTTTGATGACAACGAGATCTCCAACTTCATACTTCACGGCTTGCTTTCGCTTTGCATTAAATCCTCGACGATTCTCTTCCTGAATCTTCTCAATTTGACGCTTCGCAGACTCTCGTAGTTCATCACGCTTTTCGTTCAACTCCTTTCTGTACTCATCCTCCAGAATTTCAATCATTTTTTCATCTTCCGGACATCTCATCTTAACTCCAGTCATAAGTTCAAACGGCGTCATCTGTACACTGCGTTGGAATGAAGAGTTGATGAATCTCTGTGCTTTCCCAACGTATTTAAACCATTCTTCAGGTTTCTCAATCGCCAATTTTGCCAGCATAGGAATGATAATCCTGTGTATCCTTTCCACCTGACCATTTCCTCTTGAAACTCCTGTCGTCACATGATGCAATTCGATTCCTCGCGTGGAACAATAATCCTTGAATTGTCCCGAGGTGAACGCTGTTCCCCTATCGGCTATCACACGTCTTGGATCTCCCCACTCATCGCTAAGCAATGACAACTTCTTGATCGTCTCCTCTGTAGTTGTACTCTTCACTGGAAATATCCACACAAACTTTGAGAATGCATCTACGATTGTGAGAATATAATTGTACGACTTCCTTGTTGATGGCAGGGGCCCCAGATGGTCAATATGCCACGTATCCAGAGGCAAATCTCCCTTGGGTATCGGCTTCAATTCTCCCTCCATCTTCCCTGACTTCCTCTCCACCAAAATGCACTGTACACAATTTGTAAGGCATCTTCTCAGTTCTTCGTCTATCTTCGGAATGAAATACTGCTGCATCAATTTAGATTTCATCTTCCTCTCTCCAATGTGCCCAGTCAAATGGCACCTTCTCACAATATCCTCCTTCATCGCTTCCGGCACAACCAACAGCTTCTTATCATCACACATCTTATAGAGAATATCTCCTTCCAACGTAAAATCATCGTGTGGTCCAGCTTTAAGTGCATCTTTCACCGCTTTGATGTACGAATCCTGCATTTGGGCAGCTTGCATCCGACTCAACACTTCCGACGTGATTGTCAACACTTGGCATCGTGATAAAGCATCTACGTGCTGCATCCTCTCAGCTGGTCTATGCTCCGTCGTATATTCGTACTCACTCAATCTCAACACCCATTTTGCTACCCTTGGATCAATATCTTTCTTAGACAATGCCTGCTTCATCGCAGAGCAATCCGTCACCAACTTGAATTTTATACCCAGGAGGTATACACGGAATTTCGTCACAGTCTCCACCACAGCTAAGAATTCAAGAATATAGGAGTGATATGTTGACTCCTTACCTTGCGTCGTTCGGCTATAAAAGTGACATGGATGCATTGCGCCGTCATCTGGGGATCTCTGCATAAGAATTCCCGCCAATCCATCTTTGCTAGCATCTGTATGCACTTCCGTCTCAGCTTCAGGATCGTAAATGCGAAGAACAGGGGCCTCGCACAACGCTTTCTTTAGTGCCTCAAATGCACTCACTTCATTTTCTCCAAACACAAAATCACTATCCTTCTTCAGCAGCGTCGTCAATGGTTTAGCAATTCTCGCAAAACCTTGAATGAATCTTCTAAAATAATTTGCCATCCCATGAAATCTTTGGAGTTCCTTCACAGTTTTGGGTTGAGGAAACTTCATCACAGCTTCAACTTTACTCGGGGAAGGAGCAATCTGCCCTTCAGATACCTCATAGCCCAAATATTCAACTTTCCTCTTCAAAAAGTGGCATTTCTTCCAATTGAACTGAAGTCCAGCTTTCTCAGCTACAGACATCACTAATCTCAATGACTCCAATCCCTTCGCTTCGTCTTCAGATGGAATAATCAAATCGTCCACGAATGCCAACACAATCCCTTTATTAATCAGTTCACGAAACACGGCACTGATAAATCGTCCAAAGCTTGATGGACTAAGACACAGTCCAAATGGCGTCTTCAAGAACTCATATTGGCCCTCATGAGTCACGAACGCGGTAAACTTTTGGCTTTCTTCCTGCACCGGTACGTGGAAATATGAATTCTTCAAATCAAGCGTCGTGAATACCTTCGCACCCACCAGTCTATCAATTTGATCGTCTATCAACGGCATGGGGTATCGATCACGCTCTACACGGCTATTCAACTCACGATAGTCTATGCAAAGCCGATACGAACCATCCTTCTTTTTAGCAAGTGTCACTGGACTTGCATATTCACTGACCGAGGGCTTCACAATTCCTTCCTCGATCCACTCACGCACCTGCTTCTCAATGCATCTCTTCTCCAATGGTGCAAATCGTCGTGGTCGGCTAATCACTGGTGTGTCATCGTGCAATTTAATCACAGTTTTGACACCAACATTCTCAGGCGTTTGAGGATCATATTTTTCAATCAAGCTCTCAATTTGACCTTTGTACACCGCTGGGCAATCAATCTCATCATTATCCCCTTGGATTTGCAAGAGCCAACCATCACCCTCAACTGATCTTTCATCGTGTGAATCCTCCGTCGTCACGCCCTCTTCTTCTGTACTTTCATCTTCATCTGACAACTCCAATGGAGAGATACTCACCCTCCCACGATCAATGCGATGATTTACCGTCATCAGGAAATCTGTACCCAATAGCAACTGCGCTGAAATGGCTTCCTTCGGAGCAATGTGGAACATCTGTTTGTATTTGTGACCATCTACGGTAAAGTCCAGCACAACTTTTCCCTTCGAATTTTTCACACCACCTCCAAAGCCATGAATCCTCATCGTCGTTGGTTTAACCGTCAATTTTGGAGTACGAATCTTTCCCCAAAAATCATCACGTATCACGCAAATCTCACTGCCAGTATCAACGAGAGTTGACACTTTCACATCATTGATGGACACTTCCACCTGAAAATCATCTTTACCCTGGACGTGCATAACATTCACTGTTGTGTCCTTCTTCTTCTCATCTTTCTTCTTTTTATCGTCCTTTGACTTCTTCGTACAATCGTGTGAGCTATGCCCAAACTCTCCGCAGCTAAAACACTTTCTTCCACGCTGTTTGTCAGGACACTCATCACTCTTATGCCCTCTTTCTCCACAATTGTAGCATCGTACGTCTTTCACATCTTTTCCGTCTTTCTTCTCATTCTTTTTCTCACCTGAATGCTTCGTCTTACTCTTTTGAGATTTCTCCTTCTGTCTCTCGTACCTCTCGAGCTTCTCTTTGAGTTCCCGAATTGAATCAGCTTCATACAAATTCACTTTCTCCATCGCGTCACCAGGAACTCCATCACAAATGTACTCAATTATGGCTGAATCTCTCAAATTGCCCATCTTACCGATCCGCTGCATTTCGTACACGTAGTCGAGATAACTCTCGTCATTCTTCTTCGTCCTTCCCGCAAGTCTTCTATGAATTTCAGCTTCATTCACCTTTCTGCCGAATTCCTCCAGCAGCATCTTCTTCAATGTGCGCCACGATTTCACACTCTTCTCTGCGAAAATGAAATTCTTTGCGGTTCCCTTTAGCATCTTTCGACAAATAAGAATCTTCTGTTGGGATGTCCAGCCAGCCATGTCGGCTACATCCTCAAATTCACTCATCCACATCCTCACATCTTGCTTCTTACTTCCGCTAAATTCTTCCAAACTTCCTTCAATGTCCCGGAAATTGAACGTCTTGATTTCCGTGACTCGTCTTCGTCTTGCACTTCTTGTTGATTCACCCGAAAGCGAATCATCATCATCATCATCTGAGGATTGCCCATTGCGTCTCTGGGACTTACGCGTCTTCGTCTTTTTGGCCACATTGGATGAAGCGTTGCGTCCGGTTCTCGCATTCCGAGGAGCGTCATCGTTGGAGGGATCTTCGTCATTGTGATCATCTCCATCCTCTTCATTTTGAGAATCATCGTCTTCCGATCCGCTTTGCTCAACCCTTGTTGCTGCCACATCTTCGTCATGGTTGCACGGGGATCCGTCTTGTAATCCCGTATTTGTGCCGTCATTGCTGCAAGACACCTCATTTCTTGCAGTGATTCGAAGAGTTGGTTCCTCGTTTGCCTTCCTCATGGCATCAGCCAACCTCTTCGCCAAAGCGTCTTTTGTACCTTTGTTTGATAGATTTCTCTTTGTGCACTCTTCCTGCAGTGTGCACCGCGTCAAATGATCCATCAACCACTTAAACGTCGTCATTTTGTTTGATTTTTCTCGCAAAATCATTCAATTCACGTCTATTCCACAAAATTGTGTCTATTGTTTGTTTTGCTTTTCGCAAACGTCAATGTCAATACCGCGACACACGCGCCACTCACACTCTACCGGCAAACACTCGCGACACTGCGCTACTTCGCTACTTTCGCACTCGCGCCAATCGTCCACTAGCGGCAAATAGTCACACTACACTTTTCGCCCAAATGGGGCACTCGGGCTCCAATGGCGGACGCGTCTTTTCTACACAGTTTTTTCGCGAATTTCACCGCACTTTCACAATCTTCGTCTTTAATGGCTATCGGGAAGTCCTATTGTCCATCCCGGTTGAGCCCCATATAGAGAGTAGGAATTTTATCAAGAAAAATGACTCACCAAAAAAATTTTGTTCTTCCTGCTTTTGATGTTCATCGCCTACTAACTCCTTCTTCCTCGTCACACTTCACTAACACTAATTCAGTTTCTCAATCACACACACACTAATTCATTTGTAACGTCTTTAATGTTTCTTCATTTAATTCGTCATCTCCACATATATGTATATGTAGTTAAATAAAAAGTAATTCTTTGTTTCTTTTCCGCTTTATTTTCCTTCAAATCCATTCAGTTGCCTAAATATTTATTTTTATTTTGTTGTTTAAAGTCCGGGGAAAAAATCCATTGAAATTGTAAAATTTCAGTAGAGTGCAAAAATAACACTTTTGAAATGGATTTTGGCGATTTTGTTAACGTGTGATGTTTTTTTTTCTTTGCCCACCAGTGAAATTGCACCAAACAAACCCCCAAACGGAAAGAGGAGATATTCCAATCAGTTGGGTTTAAAATTGATGTCGCACATCGCAAAATCACCGTGTACAGCAAAATACCATGAGAGTGCGGTGCATTCGAGAGGAAAACTTATGCTTTTGAATGGTAGCGATTAACCAATATTTGCTGTGTGCGGTTCTCTGTGTGTACTTTGCATATGCAATCTCGTGCCTATATTTGAAGATGGACTTTCCACTCGATATACAAATTCCAAATCCAATTCAATTGCAACGTGCACGCAGAATTGGGTTATATAGCCAATGATCCTTTGTTGTTTATAATTGCAGAAAAATATTGGTAAGTTCATACATTTTTTTTTCAAATTCATATTCTGATAAGATTTTTTTTACTTAAGATATAAAATATATTAAGTAGAAAAAAAATTTCCTAATTTTTTAAAAAATCAATTAGCATTGGACTTCCTAAAGGGCGCTAAAAAATTCTAAAGCTAAATCAAACTTTAAAAAATTGTGTGAAACATTTGAAAATATTGAATATTTTATTTGAATTCAAGAACTAAAATTTAAGGACAGCCATAGTAAATCATTTATTTAACAACTTGACTGAATTCAAGTCGATCTTCAATAAAAATAATAGTCCAAGGGTTTTTCTTACACACCTGAAGGGAATAAAATTAATTAAGAGAATGAAATGTACGTAGAGACGCAATGAGATGCAGATGAATGTACATGAGATAATGCAATACCTTGAAATGGTTGATTTAACATGCTTTTAGTGGCATTAAAATCATCAGTTTGGTGTCTCCGTGTGTCACAATCTCTCTGTAAGTTTGTTAGATTGATTTCCCCAAAGTATGGGGGCCACATCATCGGTTACATTCAATGAAATTTCCACCACTTTGTGACAGACTCCACACACACTGGGACGTAACGTGTAGAAGATAAATTGGTTAGTGTTAAAAGCTCACCTTCATTTTCGTGTCAATTTCCACGACTATTTCCTCACCGCAGCACATCTGCCATAAAGTCGTGTGGTAGTCACATCTGCACCCATCCATCTTCTCTGGCTGTGTGTCTGTGTAATTAATTCTACTCCACAAATGTAAGAAGAAAAAAATTCTCTGACGTTCAATCAATGATGTTTTAATGTCAACCCAACGAAGGAAATCATTTAAGAATTTAACTGGCATAGAGACAAATTTTCATTTTCGCAATGAGAAAGAAAAACTCATTACACCACCAAAAGAGCTGTGCATGTCTGTATTTGCGCCCTCGAGTCATTTTCATTCCATTCCTTCGGGGCAATTTCATCTAACTAGACATCTTCATTTGTAACTGACGATGTCTCAGCATGGGTACACACAGCCAGTCCTCTCGCATTTCAGATCATGATACATTGCCATCATCATGCCTGCCGTCATTTAATTTGCTCCTTCTCTCCATAGCTAGTGAAATGCTCATGTTGCCAAGAGTGACACGAAACATACACGCACGAAATTTTGATACCAGGAAAACTCATCCAATATAGTACCAACACGCTTTCATTAGTGAGACTCACACGGATGATGCCAATGGCATGACCAGTGGCACGAAAAATCAGGGATATTCTGACAGATGATCACATTAATTTTTGGTCTTAATGCTAAAACTCTATTCTAACCCGGATTTATCCATTGTTTTAGAATGTGTTCAGTATACTCGGAAAATTTTCTTCTTTGTCCTTCAGTACATAAAAATAGCATAATAAGTTAATCATTATAAAGAGTTTTAGAACTTCTTGTGTGAAATTTTGGTTGAGAGTTTTGAAATGAGACTACGAAAATTTAAAAAAAATCTTAAGCATATCTGGTTTAATAAGGAATATTTTGCTACATATTTTGGAATCAATGGATCTTTTTCTAGAGCTGTACCGTATGTTTGTTTATTCTGCAACTTCCGGCTTCTTTTAGAACCCCTGTATTAGCATACAGCATAATATGTATCTTATATAAAAACATTGTCAACACCATTTAATCCTAAAGCTTTATTTTGGAAATAATATTCACTGTGAAAATTGATACACCAACAACGTGCTCAATATATCCCCAATTTTCTCTAAAAAGCATTTTTCCATGCCAATTTTGCAAAACAAAAGTATACCTATTTCTAAAAAAAAAGTACATAAAATGGCCTACATAAAATATGCCATTTGCATTTAATAATTCCGTACACGCTGCAATTTTCAATTTGATAGCTATATAGTGCTTTATTTTCACGTGTATGGGAAATTCAACACATCGGAAGCTGAAACAATAAATCAAACAAATAGCAATGGGAATATATATATGTTTAAATAGGAAAATCTCTTCCGTCAGGCGATAGTATTTGTGTTTTCATTTCCCCATCAAAAGTGTATTTCTATCTGCTACTCCGGTGTGAAATCCCATTTATCTAAAGGGTGGGGAAATATCGAATTGTAAACTGGGTTTGGGGGCGCTTGCATGGAAAACATAACAAAAACCCTTTGACGAGATTGCAAAAATACATCCTGAGGGTATTGAAAAATAATTTACCAAAGTCATACCCATCCTTCCATATAGTAATGAATCGTTAATTGTTGCTTTTGCAAAATTAGCCTGCTTCGGGGGATGGGTGCGGGTGGTAGTTGTGTTCCAATGAATTTCCTGCATCAATATGCAAGAAGAATCCCGCTCGGAAAAAAAACGAGGAGAAGGAAAGAGATTGAAATTCATGTGGAGACAGGAAATCGCATAAAATTGAAATTCTTAAATTGTTTTTAATGCCTCACGTTGTACATGGGATATATAACGACACGCGGAGGCAGGTGAAAGAATAAAATATGCTCCGCCATATGGAATGAATGTACAAAAGCAAAAGTTCTTTCTTCCCTCCCGCACTATCTTAGCCATTAAAATTGAAAATTCGTAATCTCTTGGTCGTGAACTTTTCCCTATATATACATCAATGCTCCCATACCTACAACACTTTCATATTTTACTCGTAAACTCACAGGGATTTTGAAGTTTCTTTTCGTTACAACTGTCTTCCCCTGCGTTTTGCATACATGGGAGAAATTTAAACTTTACCGTCGTTTTTTATCCTCCACCTTCCCTTCTCCGCCCAATAAACTGCGAACTTTCTATTCCTCACCCACGGAGATTTTCTTTACTCTCCTACCCAAATCTCGGTGCAAGTTTTAAATTGAAAGAAAATAGAGTGCCGAAAGTTGCAGAGTTATAGTCAAAAATTGCATATACACATAGTAGGTATATAGTGCTGAATTCAGCAATTACGGGGGTGCATCTTTGAATCGTTCATGGGACATGACTTTTTATTGCGAAAAAAACTTTTCAATTTACCTAAATTTTCCAAGCAATATGTGGGCTTGAAAGTCTGATTAGACAGCCCGCAGGTCTTGCTGATTTGTCAAAAAAATATAGAATAAAATTCATTCCTCACAAGGTGGAGCAAAAATAAATGGCTGTCTCTCGAGGAAAAAGTTGTGAGCTTTTCATTGTAAACTTTTACACGCTCACTGAATACATTATGGGGTGATTTAAATTGAAAATTCATTTTCCACCATCTTCCCAAATGCTATATATTATTTTTTTTTCTTTCAAAATGGAAAAGCTACTCTATAAAGTTAACTTAATTTCTCGGCATTTCTTTTTTTGCCAAATAGATAATTTATTGGGCAATTGATGGCCATATACTGGCAGTGTTGGAATTGCTGGAAGTTCTTTGGAAAATTAATGATTTATTTCATTGAAGCTGCGAATAAAAACAAGCTTCAATTGGGGTGTGAACTAACTTATATAAATTCGTTCAATCGTTTAAGAATTTATTTTTTTTTAACGCAAAAAATAATTAAAGAAATAATTATTAATTAACGAATTATTAAAAAAAAATAAAAGTATTTTTATGGTAAATAATTTGTTATTTTAGGTAAACCTAAATTTTGAAAACTTGGTAAAAACTTTCACAAATCAGAAATTTATCATTTTCAAAACTTCTCGTATTTTCACTTAAATAATCTACTAATGGATCTCTGTTGCTAATAATAATGTTCGACACTGCTTATAATAATTAAGTTAATTTTTGCCTCCCCTTCATACATAATCCCTTCAAAGAAAAAATATTACCTACGCTGCGTAATTTGTCTTTTAGACTAATTGTAGGGCAGCCGATGCATGCACTTTTTTTTCTCCTGCTTCTTAAGCTGCCACGTTCAATGGCAAATTTCTCTCCCCCAACAAATGGGGTTAATGGTCACTTTGCTGGGGGAGAAAAAAAAAACTTCGCGACAAAGACGTAAAAGGGTGTAGTACATTTAAAAGAACTTTTCCCGCTAATATGCATAAAAGGGTGAATTTTATTAGTGTTTGGGGGGCATCGTAAACACTGTACGAGTCCATTGCTTAATAATAGAAAGGGTAGGGGGTGGCCTGAATTAGCTATATGTGTGTACCCCCAATGTATTGCCTTTCCTATGGTCAATTTAATTTAGTTGCAAACGTTGCAGAACGATTTGTATCAATAAATAAAATATGGTGCATGGGGTAACAAATGCCGCATATCCGGTAGATCGATTAGGAAATGACCCTTTTGTTTCCACGTAACACCCCTTGGTGCAATGTTGCAAAATACTCCCGCCACGGCGTAACCCTTTTTAAATTTTAACAGATATCACATAGCAAAAATTCCCCCGCCACAGCATCCGCCAACAATGTGCATCCTCGTTTTTTTTTTCGCCTATTTAGTTGCGGCCATTGGTCGTGGGGGAGGGTGGTGCTGGTTTGTGTAGCCCCATTTTTTGGGGTGGTTATTGTAAAATAATTTACTGGGTTGCAGTTCGCATTCAACGGAGAAAAGGCAAATCAGATGGGAACTATAAATTTTGGAAGCATCAGTTCCACAAAGCCTCCCAATTAAATTTTGCGGTCCATTGCATGGGAATATTGGACATTCTCATCTCATATGTCCCATGGCTCGTTTCATTGATACTTCACCCCCCGTCTTGTACACCCTCGTCATCCACCCCCCCCCCCCCTTGGCGGTTTAGTGGTACAAAATTACAGTGTGTGTGAGAGAGAGAAAGATGATGGGTTTGCTGGTATAAATTCATGTACGATTATGTGAGTTTCCAGCTGTGAAATCGAATTGCATGAATGGAAGAGACAACTAAACAACATTTTGCAGCATCCCACCCATGTGGGGAGTGTGTGCATCACCCAAGTCTTGAGATGGGAATTAGGCTGCAATTTTGGGTTTTAGAAACTCGCATATTCAGCGCCAAAATTCCCGCATATAACTTACCCAGAAAATCATCGATAAACACTTACGCTGATGCGATATAACTTGGTAATTTAGTTACACAGAGAGTAATTTGAAAAGTTTTCTTGTTCTCTATTCCCAGAGTAATTTGATATCATACACACTCCCATATCCGCACATACATACACACATGTAATGTACTGTGTAGTAACATCCGTGAGATATTCCTCGTGATGTGCCATAACATCCTGTTTCTGTCATATGACATCGACCACTTCGTAAAGGGACATCACTTACATTAACCTTTCTGTAATTAAAAACTTTTTTTCCTTCAGCGTAAATGATGACACAACAGTTAGTGAAAGAATTAGTTTAGTCTTTGAATGGGAGAAATTACCAACAAATTACTTACTCATCCATTTCAATTAAATATAGTGGAATTGCTATATTATATAGTTTTTTTATGGGAAGGAAGCTCACTGAAGCTCTTGAAGCTTTCAAGGATAATAAATATTTTTAATTGCAATGGAAAATGTAACAACATTCTCAAAGAAAGCCTCTGAGATTTTATTCCGTATCATTGCGAAAACTATGAAGTTAATGAAAACAAGAATTTATTACTTTATATACAAAAAAAAATTGCAGACCTGAAGAAAGTGGTGAGAAATCTTCGAGAAGCTGTTTATATGTTTGAAAAAAGAAAATAAACCTATTCAAATTTCCAGTTAAAATATTCTGAATGCGTGCCACTCCATTCAACTCTTGTGACATTTTCACCAAAATTAACTCCCCCACAAGTGACAAAGGAATTTCTTTTCACATCAATTTGTAAATGTAAAAAAGGAAACTTAAACAAAACTCCCCCATCCATCATGTAAAATATTATATAGCGTGTAATAATTCAGCACTCAGAAAAGTTTCCATTATTTGATAAAACATTTTCACAAAAGTGCATTTTGTGCTGAAATTAAAATTAAATAGGTGATGGGAAGCACTATGGAGGGCAAAAAAATAAATTATGCATGAAAACTTCACCTGACATCCATTGTGTGAGAGGTGAGAGGGTTGAAGAATGAAATTCCACACCAATAATGTGAGGGCTATGAATGGCTTTTCGCAGTTATTGTATAAAATCTTACGGGATACACTGAGAATTTTGATAGAAATTTTTATTAAACCCGCTTTTTTTGGCACAAAATGATTTATTGCAACCATAAGATGTGCTTCATGGAGCTTTAAAGGGATAAGAATGTCATAAATAGTCATAGAATTGCTATTTAGAATATTTCCTCACGTTCACATTGCATCTAAAGGAATATTTTTCAACACCCTCTGATGCTGCAACTTTTATATTTTCATACAAAATTTTTTGAACGAAAAAGTGCAGAGGGAGCTTTTAATTTTATAATATTGTTTAACTCCTTTCAAAGGAAAACTTTTTCATATTGGGGCATATCACATAAGTATGAAAAGTTCGGTATAAAATTTTCCTCTGATCCCTCTATTGTGATTTCTAAAATATTTCCCTGAATATTTTTTTTCTGGTGGATTGTTTTGGAATACAAAATGTATTATAATATGGGAAAAAAATCTTCTTTTGGGCCCGGAGTAACATCCAAAGAAAGGCAGAAAAAAGGAAATCCCAGCTTTGCATTCCTAATGCAATCAAATTCCTTCGTTCTCAAAAATATTCTCTCCTCAATTGCCTCATCCCCGTTAGGAAGAGTTTAAAAATTGATGGCATAAAAGAAGATTCTTACCATATAAATAACTTCGTTTTTCTTAATCTATTTCCCAACAAAATAGCATTTTATTGGATTTTCTTTTGGGAACAACTTCAACGAGAGTTTCTGTCTTAAAGTAAAACACTTTCATTTGGGAAATTTGGCGTATTTTAGAGGAATAGTAGCACCTTTTATGAGTTTATAAGTAATATGAGATATTTATGCTTATAATTAGCTTTTGCATTCAAGCTATGTAGCCTTTGGCGTGGAAAATAAGCTTTTCCACGTGAATAAATTCAACCACAAATACTTCAAGCTAATGAATCAAATTTGTAGTGGAGTAATTTTAAAGAGTGGGTGCTTCATTTTCCAAAATGCACGAAGATATTTGCTTTTGGTAAATTTGAGGTTCATCCATTCCTCATTTGAGAATCCTTCCCGTGGTGTTCTCAAAGAGAAGGATTATTTGATCCTTTCTTGAGTGGGATTAAATTCCAATATGTCTCGATGCTCGTCAAGATTTTTATATCGAATTTCATGTGAGCACACCCCCTTCCCTGCTACCCCCAACAACTCTATAGCACCCTCTATATGTGTAGCTTGCAGCTTGAGAAAGCCCGTCGACTTCATCGCTCGACATGTGAAGCATTTTATGAAACTTCACTTTTATTGGGAGAAAAGAACAAGCATATATGAGGAGGACCTTTGAATGTTGCGAAAGGATTTCCTGCAGCATATGGGGAGGAGGAAGGAACATTGTTCCCATGTTGGATGTTGAGGAAAAGAGCAACGAAATACAAACTTTCTCCGAGAGAGTTTACACAAAATCTCATTTCCCAATCTTTTTCTCCCTCTTCGCATATTTCAATTACAACCACTCTATGTACAATGAAATGAATTTTAACTCCTTACATCGATCCTGTGTATATAATACCACAAAAATATTATATTTGCCAAAAACATCAACAGGAGAATATACCACAACTTTAATTACAGTCTTTGAGGTGACATCCATACCTCCAAAATGAGACTTTTGTATTTCAATGAATAAATATTTCAGAGAATTTCAGCTTTGATAAACATCATGAAAAGGTATTTAATTCATTTTAATACAGAAGTTTCCATCAAAGGTTACTTTTCATGGAATTGAGGCGGACCTAATTTTGTGGTTTTGTGTTTTGTAATAAAGCAAAATCATTTGGTGTGTCACATTAACCCTTTCAGTTGTTGAAAAATTTTCACAGAAACCCAATAATAGATGAGAATTCGCCTCCATGGATATTTCATTTAATTTTAGCTACCACCTACAATGCTAATTTTAGATAGTTTAAATTAAAATTTGGTTACATTTAATTAATTTTGTTTAGTGCCACAAGTAATCAGTTATTGTGGTATTTTGAAAATAATTTTAATTGCATTTCAAAGTCCCAATTCATTATTCAATTTTGAATATATTTGTTTTTCTTACATTGATGTAACTCTCAATTATTATGCAAATTTCTTCATTTTCACTCAATATTAATCCCTATGACAAAGTGGAAAAATATTATCTGATTTCATTGAAAATATGCGCGGATAAATTAATTTATAAATGGACAATGGTTTAAAAATAATACATAAAATCCATAAATTTGAAAAATACTTCTTTTGTACCTAAATAAATATGTATATCTGTTCTAAAAAAAAATAGGCCTTACTTTAGCTATAGATACATACATTTCTGCTTGTGTTTCTCATACATTTTTATGTGAGTTCCCTAATATTGTTAAGCATAACAAGGAATATAGAAGGGTGTGAAATTAAACCCCTCGATATTTAAATTCCTATTTCACGGGGTTTCTTCAATATATACCCTGAAGAAATCTAAATTTTGTTTTCGCCCTAATAAAGCTTTAACCTTTTGCTGATGTCTGCGTGTGCAATAAACCATTAAAGGCATCCCTCTGTGATCTAAAACTCCGGCTCTTCTGGCGGAATACTACGTCACGGGAATTGTTTTGTTAGTGGGAAAATTATGTACATAAATCTATATATCCCAAGTGAAGAATTTCACCTTTATCGGTATATTTTGTATTCACCTTCATATTTTATTCATTGGTTAGGAGCCACCACACAAAGTTTCACATTTTTCTTTGCCACTCAGACCATCTCCTTTATTATTGCATTTAAAGTTTCCTATTGAAGCTAAAAACAGAGGGTATACAACATACCCTCTGTGTGATGGCAGAGAAAGGCATTAGGGGTCGTCTGAACTACACCTCCAGGACTCCCAAATATCCACGTGCAATGCGCGGGGGGAATTGAAAAAAAAAAAAAACAAAAAGAAATTTAACATGTGAGCTTAGAGAAAAGACGAAGTGAACAAAGGAATTTCAAAAGGAGAACCCTAAAGCTTTCCAGATGAAAGGACTTGTGAGTAAAATTCCACAGAGATGCATTTAATTAAACCGGGTTGTATTATTCAAAATATATTGCAGAATAATTTATTGCCGTAGCCTGTGAGTAAACCACAAAATTCTAAATGATTCCCATTCACTTTGTTGTTGAGCATGCACGACAACTAGTTGTTTGCAAATAGATGTACAAAATCTAAATATATATACATACAGTGCTGTGTATTTACCTCCACATAGCATATTATGTTGAGTGATATTTTTGCGAAATCCACGAAGTTCATTGTGAAAGTTTCGAAAAGCTTTTCATAGACGTGCTTAAATTTCGAATGAGTTCAGTATTTTAAATCTCTTTGTTACATTTTACGTGCACATGGGAAGCCTCCCTGGCTGGACTAAGCGACTGAATTGTCATACAGTTTATTATGAACAGATTAAATGCTCTTCGCACAAATTAATGCACCAGCAGAGACCGCATATGTAGTGAGTATTTATTTGAAAGAATGAGGATAAGAGTATAAAATTTCCAAACACAAAAGTGGATTTTACAAACATTACTCATTCTCGTTAATGATGGAGGTTTTGTGGATTTATTTAGTTTGAAGGATAACATTTATAATAAATGCCATCAAAGGCATTAAGTAAATTACATTTCAAATTCATTTAACAATTCAACGAATAACAAGAGATTACTATTACAGCATCCACTTCCCAACAATTAATTGCATAACAATATTGCTCATTTTATATCAATTCGGCTCTTTTCTATAAAATTTTCAGGACCTTATTATGCTAAATTCTTAGTTTTCTTTTATTTTGTTAATTTGTTCATGGAAAACACTGATGTAGGCACTTATTGGCGTCTTTTTGGCACACAAAACTTGACTGATTCAGACGCAAATGCCTTATTGAGACTCAAAAATAACTTATTTGGACGAAACTTTTGCTCAGTTTTTACCTAATGCCAATTTAATAAATTCGAGACGTTTTATGCAAAATTTTCTTTTTTTATATTGTATTTTTTTTGTTTTTCCAAAACCACGCAGAATTTTTAAAAATTATTTTTAGAGAGTTTAATAAGGTAAAATTCCTTTTTGTTTTTAAGCGAAACTCTCTAAGAATTTCTCAAATTTTTTTGTGGAAATTGAAAGTATCTACTTCAATTTTTCTGTTTTGATGTATGTCTTTCACTGACGTCATGTGTATAACTACGGAATGAATAAACTCCTTTTATTACCACATCCTATCATCCTTTAATTACAAGTAAAATTAAATTTCGCCAAGTAATCTGTTGTATTGATAGGAATATAAAATTGAAATAAATTTAAAAATATATATGATTGTCTATATAAATTTTAGAATTGAATTACGTAATTAGCTCATTTAGGACACTTATAATGTTAAAAATAGCGACCAAAAGGGGCAATATAGCATGATTAAGTCTTCAAATAATATAATTTATAGTCTATTTGAGCTTTTCTCAGGCCAGGTGAAGTACCTATATGTATACTATAAAGACTATAAAGTTTCATACACTAAAGTGCCGAGTTATAATAAAATTCCTCTCTCTCTCTCTCTAAAGTAATAACATGACAAAGATAGCGACGTACTCAATATATATTCACTCCATGTGAAATGCTCGTGGGCTTCATTACAAATGAGATAAACTTATTTGATGTGTAATAATCCATAACGTGAAATTGTACTGCGAAACGCGAACAGACAATTTCCACGAACTGTCGTATTTAGTTGAACAAACTTCACAGAGATATAATGAAATCAAAATATTGAAATTAGATATTGAATTGTGCTCCGCCCCATTATCATTTTCCTCACGGTACTTCCCATTACAACCACCACCCCCTCCCTCTACCCCATCGTCCAATACCCTCCAGGCCTTTTCCATTGTATCACCAAAAATTCAATATAATAGACACTCAACATGGCTGATGAAGGTGTTGGATCGATTTTCAATCTTCCCCAAAATGGGGAAATCTTCATCATAGTGAAAATTCCTTTGTTAATATTTAAACACACCAGCAGTTCACTGACCATTTCGCTTGTGAGGATGGCAAGGAGGATTGGGTGGCTAAATGGGGTGGTAGATTGACTTCATGAGAGTATATTCTGGGAAAAGTCTCCTCAATCTCTCACTCGTTTTTTTTCTTTCTTCATATTTCCAAAGAAAGTCCAGAAAGTCTTTTGAGCTTGAAAAACAACCCTTTTTAGCATTTTTTTTCCACCACTCAGCTAAATAGCTCCTTATGGTGTGGGGGTGGATGAAAAATGAAAACGACACAAAATCGATTTTGAGTACGAAATAAATGTAGTGTAATAATTTCTAGTGGTCATTATTGATTCTCTTCGTGTCATTAATAAGCAATAATGCGATGGTTAACGTAAACGTTTCAGTGGGTTTGTGGGCTAAGAAAGTTGCTAACTTGGGGGATTATTCTACACACCATTTTGAAGTTCCTTCATTACCTTGGCATGGCTAATGATGGGAAATTTATCTTCAATCCTACACACTCTTCTCTTACCATATAAAAAAAGACTTCCGGGATGGAATTTTGATTTTATGCAAGCCATAGAAAAAATATGTAAAAATTCCTCTTTCCAGAGCATGAAAAGGCTTTTTAATTTTGCTTTATGGTGGTTTTGTTTTAATGAATTGCTTTTTGGTGAGAAGAGTGTAAAGTCTAATAAATACCAACCGATTAAATGAAAATTTCTGACCTTAATTTTATTTAGAAAATTATTTTTTCATAAAATAAAATTCCAACAATTATCAACATTTTTTCATACAAATTCCACCGTGGATGCAATAAAAAAAGAAGTAAATGAGAATATTTCAATGTAAATCATCTTTTAATCCTGATAAAATCCACAATCCACCAAATAAACTCCAAATTACCTTACAAAATTTTCCCTGCTGAGTTTTCACATAATAAACAGGAAGAATCTCGGCTCGACGAGCCCCAACTGTGTGGAATTTTCAATTTTCTGCTGAAATCTTGCGTTTGCAGAAGTTTTACTTAAATGCAACTTTGTACTTTGTACACGTAATTTAAAAGTTTAACCGGCACTTTATGGATCCCGTGTACAAGATTTTCTCCCACTTTTATTTAACTTTTACAATAATTTTGCATGTCAATGCGTGGGAGGCATGAGACACTTTGCGTACACACTTTTTTTTCACCACCAGCAATATTGTTTTATTATTAAAATTCAACGCAATTCAGCCATCAAACTGTCACGTAAGCAAACAAGAAGGGTTTCTGTGGGTGGGTTTTTTGGTACCTCCATCGCTACTAAAAATGTGAATGAGTGAAATTTTCATCTCTGTGTCTCTCTCGGGCAAAAGACGGTACTCTATTGTAATACAATACACAAGTACGGCGGTATGGTGTATAATATGGCAAAGACAATGCGACATTTTCGCCTTTTGAAGGTGGAAATTCATGTGAAAACTTCTTCATAGTCTTGCGGTTATATGCTCAGTTTACACTTTACTACCCCAACCCGGGGCTTATACAATATTTCAAGTTGGGGATGTTGAAAGTGGAGAAGGATGAGGATGAAATTTCTCACAAACGCCCAGGCTTTCGCTCCTATCACCACGTTCCCGCCACCCCCGTTTTACACATGATATGAGCAATATTTACACAACGCGAAATCATCCTCCAACGACACTTGAGCACCGCGCACATAGACTCCTTGTCGTCAATGGTGGAAGCACCCAGCAAAAGACGTCGTAACCAGCTGAGGGGGTGCTCATTTTCAGCAACTTCAACCTACCATGAACATGCATATAAGGAGAAGATGGTAAATGAACGTTTCTCAAAGTTCCAATTTAACTTTATTATCTTCTCTGTTTGCAAAAGGTTAAATTCTTTGCAATTATGATGGAAAGAAAGGATATTTTATTATTTTTTAATTAGTTGTGTTAAAATTATAAAATTTTTTCGATTTTTAATTTTCTGAAACCTTAATTGGGTATGGTCGTTCTTTTTTAAAACTTTTTATCTTTCAAATAATTATTAACAGAACTTTCTTTCAATATTTTGGTGTTTGTTTTACTCTAGATTTAAGAACGGACCTTTTAATGTTAGAATTCATTACTTTTTCTTTATTTTTAGGCATTATTCTAAAGAAAAAAATAAAACTCAAAATCTTTAATAAAATTTCAAACTTTCACATTCGATTTTTGATTGATTCCAATTGATTTAAAGAATTTCAAGTACATGTATACGCATAGATTCATAGAAAATATATGTTAGTATACTTTATGATTTAAGTTAAAATAATTAAATTAAAATAGAAGAAAATTAAAATCCTATCTACAAATATTTTACAAAAATCGTTTTTTAAGTTGATCAAATCAATGAAAAAGCTTGATTTAAATTTTTTAAAACTTTTTTAACGTCAATTTTATTTCTAATACCTACTAAAACTTGGTGTTGGCCACGAAGTGGAACACCAACCAATTAGGGAACGATTCGATCGAAAATATTTTCTCTTTTATTAAAATTTCAGTGCGAAAAGCATTACAGGATTTAAACTGATTTTTTTTACTTTAAGTTTTCTTAGATTAGGGCTTTTTTGACAGAATCGATCCTGATATCTTAAACATCTTATTTATTTTTATGAGTGAAAGGATTCAGAAATTTGAACTGAGAAGCCCCCTAGACATCCAGTGGAGCAAAAAACATCCCCGACATGGCGCATATTTGCGAATGGGGTGCAGGAGAGCCGCAATATTCTGTTCTTCTCCCCATTTATATTGCAATATAGCGGATGAAGCGAATCTTTTTCCCCATGAACTGCCAGCAATGGTACTTTGCTTCAGAAATATAATACCCTCCTTGAGAAGTTTTTCGCAGTTTTTCCCTATTCACGATCATACACCAGCTTAAAGATCAAAATTTTTCCAACACTTGAGTTAATGTGAGAATGAAAAGTTTCCCCACCACGTGCATGCTGCAGAAAGTAAATATTTTTATTATTGCTGCCTTTGAGCTTAGAATAAAATAAAAAAAAAGATGGAATATACAATATTGGGCCTTATTCAGCGACCAAGAAACCCTTGAAATCTTTGAATTTTGTACTGAAATTTCAAGATTTCAAGCGAATTTCAAGGGTTTCTTGGTCACTGAATAAGGCCCATTGTCTCGCGAAAAGAAATATGCGCACATCTCTGTGTACTCAGAGGGTGATTCATACGCATGTAGGGGTGTCATAAATTTATAATATAAATGTGTGTGGTTTTCTCAAGTGGAATAGCGTGTGATCCTGATGTTAAAAAAAGGAAGCCCGCAGTAGAGGCACAAGAGAGAGAAAAGCTCGCAAAGAGGCACGTAATATTCATGTAAAGTTTCAGTTATATTTCATCCGTCATCATCATGTTAATGTAAAATATTCCTATAGTAGCATATAATGTAAACGCATATTTGAGCCGAACGGCTAAAGTGGGATATATAAAATTGATGATATACCTTTTCCCGCCACCATATCTATGGCGTCGATGTATTAAGTAAAATAATGTTGCGTTTCTTTTACCCAAAATCGCTCTCTGTGAGCTCTTCACCGCTGCCTTTTTATTCCCTTCTGCACTCTGCGATGACTTCCATATTTATATACCTTCGCCCAAACAACATACATTTTCACTAACAATAAAAATTGATTTCCCTTTAAGATGAATCATTAAAAAGCTTCTCCCCCACACATACACCACACCGTAGCGAACATGAATGCGCATATCGGTAAAAGCATCGCTCGCTTTTGGCTTTTTTATGCCGCACCACCGTCTCGGCGCACCCCAAAAATCGGGCACAGTGAATGGCGTTTGAAGAAAATTTTAATTACCAACATCTCAACCATTGGGAGAGCGCCTCAACAAGTTGGGGCTTCAGGAGGCATGAAAAAAAACGAGCATACCGGATGACTCTTTGGTAAATATGTTTGCGCTCTTGTCTGTGCTCTCAGGCGGAATGACAGGATATCATGCGGTTCTTCCTTCTGTCCCATTCCAAAGAGACTCTTAGCCTAATCTCTCCGCCAGAGAGGATTATTTATTTTTTTTCATCATGGTATCCCTCTGGTGGCATTTCCTTTTGGTGTGGGTGATATTTAAAAAATGGTGTGAAAATTAAAAGCGACTTTATGAATGGATACCATGACGCTGCTGGTGGGGATTTTTCCTTCCAAAAGAATAAGCAAGAGATTACGGCGTTTGATGCGTGTTTGAGGGGTCCCTTGGCAGAATGAAAGAACCAAAAACCCTGTGTAAGTCTTATGGTTTTCGATCGACATTTCGGGGGAGCTTATGAGTTGAAGGCAGGAAGGCAGATGAGTTAATCACCAACGATTTGCCATGTGGATTATGTTATTGGGGCGAGGATATATTCAGCAAAAACATGGCCTGGGTGTTTGTTGATGTACACAACATACAACATGCTAAATTGCTCTATCTGCCGACATAAAATTTGCCTCAATTCAGTGCTTATACCAAAATCCTCATAGTTGGGTATGTCGAGGTCCAACAAGCTGACTAAATACTTTGGAGACATCTTGAGCTCCTCGACAGTTCAAACAATAGCACTTTAATGCCATTTTCAACGAGAAAATTTCTCAAATATTTCCCCCAGTATCAACGTCATTTTATCATGCAATACCGGTTGGTCAATATTTTGCCAAATATTCTACTTTAATATCAGTTTAATATTTAAAAGCACCATAATGCGAGAAAAGTTTTTTTCTTCCTTTGCTATTTGCATCTCCAAACATTTTTTTCTCGGTGCAACTACCTCATTTTCCCAACATTTTCCGACATACTAAGCACCGTGTCTTCGCCTGATGTACGGCAGAAATTTTATCAGGGAGTACACCATGGGGAGGTATTTAAAAGGTGGCATTTTGCCAAAATTATTCAATTTCTTGTCGCAATGTGAAAATGACACGAAAGTTGGAGCCATTCTGCTGTACGTGGTAGTTTAACATCACTTCCAGAGGAGTCATTTTGTGGTCTACATTTTCTTTCCTATATATACGGTCTCCGCCTCATGAGGAAATTCAATGGTGGACCATGTTATCTATATATGGATGGCATGGAAATGAAAACGATTTAATGGCGGTAACCGCTTGTTGATCTACTTAGAAGGTATAATGTCTCACAAGGACTCAGTGTCTGCAGTGTCCTCCATTCTCTTTCTTATATTCTTTTTAATCAAGCAAGTGAGTTGAATTTTTATAGATCAAATTTTTGAAATAATTTGAATTTCAACCGAAAAACTGGTCAATTTTCAAAAATTTCCTTTAGTACACAGTTTTGATGAAATAATTCCTTAATGGCGAATTTTTCTCTATTTTTTTTCTTAATTGAAATAAAGTTTCATATATACATATAGTTTCATATAGTACCTTAGGGGAGACCGGGGTTAAAAAAGTCACGTAAGGGTTTAGAAAAAGCTCAAAATATCATATTTCACAAATAGATAAAGCGAAATGTATAGTTTATTTCTTTAGGAAAACTGATCTATAACTCTTTCTCAGATCATTTTGTTCTATCTAGCTAGGAAATATGATATTTTAGGCTTTTTCCAAACCCTTAAGTGACTTTACTACCCCCGTCCTCCCCTACTCTATTGAGGATCCTAGACTGTAGAACAATTTAAAGTTCTTATCTTACCACAGAAGCATTCTTCAGATTATTATCAATGTAGATGAGTTGCTACTTTCTAACGCATTGTGTGATCAACAGCCGTAAAATTGGATTCTTTGCATGTGGTATAGATATTTGTAGATAAATTGCATACCTAGAAAGAGAAAGGAGAAAAGTTAAATTAGTTATTAAATTCTTCCATCTTGAGATGTTAGGTGCAGTTGCAGCTATATGCTTTTTATGCTACCACACAGTATAAAATATATATTTCAAAAAAGATAATTAATTCCAAGTCTTGCGTGTACGAGAGTTTTCTCCAACAATCTATGAGATAAACGGAGGAATTTAAAGTAAAAGAAGGAATTTTCTTCAAAAACAGACGAAGACACCTCATCGTCAAAGAGGTGAACTATCATACAATGCACTCACCAAATGGAGTTTTGAATTTTCTTGTTGGAAAAGTATACACAAAACTTTCAGTTTCTGCCCACTCTGGGGGGTGGTTAGCAGAGGAGGGTGTGCAAGAGGTGACTGAAAGTTTCGAACTTCCGTTTCAGTGGAGCTTTCGCGCGGTATTATGATAATGCTATGCGAGAGGGCACGGAAATGAGAAACATCAGGGTTGACCATAAATTAATATTCTGGTCCCTAATAAATCCTCCTTCCTCGCATACTGTGTCACCTTGATGAATTTCTTTTGATGTCACACGTTGTGATTTTGGGAGGAAAATTTAATCTTCTTCCAGCGTGTATTTTTGCGATAATTTAAATAAATTTGTACAGAGTACGCGAAGGAGAGCGACACAACGGCGGCGGTGGGAGGGACCGTGTGGAGGTGAACATGTTAATGACTTTGTGTAACTTTTGAATGCAGAGATGAGCCCATTAAAATGGGTATGCCAACTCCACAAGGGGAAAATCTTCTCTTGCGCACACAAATAGCATACAGCACCTTCACCAAATATACTACACATCGTGGTATATCCTGGAATTTTCTAATAAATATACAAACAAGATGGTGCTGTGAAAATTTAATGAATATGTGACAAAATCGGAATATAGCATAAGAGAGAGAGAACTCTTCGGAAAAGCCTCCTCAAGCATACATGGCGCGTCGCTAGCATATGGTGGTGTACACACATAACCCTTTTTCCGTCTACCCCCAAAGCCAACCACCCCATACATATACTTTTCGCACTGACACGTTACCCATACATTAGGGATTGATATATGAGAAATGAAGTGTCACATGTGCTTTTTTCTCCACTTCCTCCCAGTCTAATTTATAACACACTGCGAGAGAGTCAAGAAGAAATAAATCTACATTTTCATGCGTTATTTTACAAACAACATCCACAATTTTATCTCACTTCGTTGGTTGGTGGTGAAAAGATGTTGCGAACACTGCGGTAAACTCCCTCCGCAGACTCTTCTTCACACAGAAACTCTCCGCAGGTTGTTTCAGTTTTAATTTAGTATTAAACTAAACTTTTAGTTTTTCTTCACTCATGAATCCTGCACCTAATATTTATTTAAAATTTTTTTTAAAAAGCTTTTGAGCCATCATCGTCGAAAAGTTCAAATTTGAGGACAAACTTTTAAATTGTTAAGTTTTCTTTTTTTCTTCTTGTAAGACACAAAAATTCATTATTATGTAGTTGAAATAAAATTGAGGTCTTTTATTTATTTATTTTTAACTTATATTTTTTTTTTGTTTTTAACTTAAAAATGCAAATCTTTTCACTGTAATTGCTTTAATTTTTTTCTTGAATTTTGAATATAAGAAATCCCAACAAAACCACATTTTGGCATTTAATTTCTTCTCTAGCTCTTCATAAATTAAAGATCTAAAGTGAGTTCTTTAATGAAAAACATCTCTGCTTAAATTCTGCAATTTAATTGAAATTACGTATAGTAGATATCTCTCTCGTTGTAAGCAAATACCCAAATACCTCATTTTAGTAAATAAACCCGTATTTTGTGAATGTATTCATGGCTTAGCGGGGGTGGAGCATTTTGAAATCTCTCGCCTTCAAATGTTATAACAATCAACCCCCATGGTGATTGTTTGGAAGAACGACGGATTTGTTGTCTCTCCCACTGTCAGATGCTGAATTCACGCTTTCTACCCTATCTTAGTGAGAGAGAAAGAACCTCTCTACCCCATATAAGCCATTGTCCCAATCTGTGAGTTGGGTATGCCATTGTTAACGCTAATGCTATTCTTAATTCACCTGAAGAGGTGCAAATCGCCAAAAAATTAGCACAATCCATTGATGGTGAGCACGAAGAGTTGAAAAAATCCCATCGAAGTGATTTGATTCATTGAGGCAAGGTGAGTGGAGCTTTTTTTTTCTCTGACGGAATGAGGAACAATAATTCATCTCCATGGAGGTAAATTGTCCTCGAGAACGATTAAAATGTGTTGCCTTGCGATGACGGATTGGGGTGCCCGCATTTGGGCGAGGTAGACCTCTTTTGCTCCCATATATACCTACAAGCCCTACACCGCATCTCATGGAAAGACCAAGTGCCTATAGTTTATCATCATCATGAGACGCGTCAACATGTAATCGCAGCTCGTTACGATGATGACCTACACCCAGCATCCTCTTGTGTTCCTTTATATTGGTGTCATGACCATAGGCAGAATGTCTCGTTATTGAATACATCGAGATAATACCCTCAGGGCTTGGCAATGGAAGGTGCGGAGAAAGTCGGAGTATCATCACCATTAGATGATAATTAGTTCTGAGAGAGATGACAGGTATAAAGGATGAAATTATCTTTATTAAATCAATACTGTGGAGTTGGCCACAAACGGAAATGCTACAGGATATTTCCCACATATATATACACTGTATAACTAAACCAAAATCTCTCTCTTGGTTCACCACAGAGACGTTTTAATTACACGTGCGCATCAATTGTTGTTGCCCTGAGGCAATGTCTTTGCAATTTGTGTTGTTCAAAATGTTTCTTGGAAGAGGGAAATGTAAGTTATAGCTTGTTATGGTTCTTTAAAGATTTATTGGAAACACTATCTAGATCCCCTAATTTAAATTAATTACCAATTTCAAGAGGTTTCTTGTATTTTAAAAAGCAATTAAGAAACATTTTGAAAGAAAATTCATCAATTTTATTGCTTTTCTTTAGCTCCTTCACAGATATATTTTGAAGTATCATCCTGATGTCTTGCACTTTCATCACGTATTGATGGTAAATGAAAATCAACCCTTAGAGTTGTAAAGAATCACAAATGTTATTTAATTATAAATAATTTCAAAGAAAGAAACATTGATATCTCATTAATTCAAGTTTATCTTATTAATTCATGTTGGATGATTTTTCTTTCAAAGAAAAATAAAATTTAAATGAAATATTGAGTGCTCATGAACAAAAAGAAATAAATAATTTTCTCATCTTTTAGATGCAAATGAAAGAAATCCTCGAATATCTAACATTGGAATTTTCAAGAGAATATTGAGGTGGATAAATTTGTGATTTACTAACGTATATTGCTGCATAAATTCAATTCTACAAAATTTCTACTAATTATTTTTGAATAATATATAGGTACATGTGAATTCAACCTGTGAAGCATTGCACCAGGGATTTGGTTAGTTTAGTCACGCATGATATTGCATTTCTGATGAAATATTTGATACAATTTGTATTGATTTGGGGTCTTTTGAATGTCCTAAAATAATTCCGAATAGCATTTGTGCACTTTGAAAGCAATCTGCAAGGTTGTTATGAATATAGCATACGAAGAGAAGAACATCTCTAAAAGGAGTTTATTCATTTTAAGTCACGATCATAATTACGAATCATGTTTTTCAAACATTGCACGTTCCTCCTCTAGGTATTTTTAAAATCAAAAGAAAGACTGTAATGATGTTCAAAATGACCCTCAACGCACAGAAAATTCAAGAAAATTTGAAAACACATTAACTAAAACGTTGCTGGAAATTGTACAAGCAGTTGAAATATTCTTTTAACTTTGTGTGCTAATATACATATATAAAATTCTACATAAATATTTAAAAAACAAAAATTTTTTCCACAAACATTTTGAAAATTATTAATAGGTTAATATGTAATTTTATTTTTACCAATTTAAATTTTGGGGTTAGATGTACCTGCTGCTACCACATAAGCCACCCAAGCCACACCCCTTTTCATTTCAAAAACTGTCTCAATGGAAATCAGTCACGTGTCGCATGAAATTGAAGCACATTTGTGTGGGAAATTTTGCGAAAAGAGATTCATTCACCATATGACACATTGCGCAAAATTCTCTACATCATTAATTTTATTCGTAGAATAGGGCATTAGTACAACACTGAGGAAATGTTTTAATTAACAGAGTGTCAAGATATTTCGCCCATTCTTGGGGGGTGCCTCTAAGAATAAATGATTGATGACTTGTACGAAAATTTGTGGAGGCATGAAAGGTGAAACATAGTATCTTGATTTCATGTATGGCTAAGACGTGTTCCAACTTGCCCCATTACATTGCCAGAGAATGGCAACCTGAAGGTGGGTGGAAGAAAATATAAGAAGTGGGGGGGACTCATAACTTTCCTTTTTTACTGGCGATCAGGCGCCTCGCCTATACCGGCACAGCACTAATGTAATCGATGGCTTCTGGTCATCATCCTCTATGGCGATGTCTCAAATCGAATCAGCATTGCACCATTTCCTTCCTCGACATCACCTAACCCATATATCCTCCTCCTCCCCTCATATTACTCCCTGTTTAAAGTTCAACCTACCCCTTCTTTCTTACTTTCTCTCACTGTGTACACAATTCCAAGAATAAAAAAAAAGAAGAAGAGGGGAAAGGGCCATACGACGATGGTGTGGATGGGGGAAAGGGGGCAGGAAATGGAGTTCCAATGCCTTACATATATCTCTTGGTCTTATGGTGATGGCAAAGGCGAGTGCACATCTGGAACCGAAGCCCTTTTTACAATATAAATTTCAAATAAAATAAAATATAAAATTTCAGGAGAGCAATGGCTTGATTAAAATTCTCGCCACATAGGCGGAAAACCTTCCTTCTTCCTCGTCTGTATGGCAATTCCAACCTAACCCCCCGTTCTTGGTGTGTGTATGCCCCCCACAAGTCTTTCCCGGAGTCTTTTTCACACGAAAATGTATTCCACCACACTCTTAACATATTGCTAACGGAAAGAATTTAAGATGAGCTCACAAGGAGCATAGTGATTTCCTCAATTCATCAAGGCGACCTTCCAACAGATGTATTATGAAAAATTGTGCGAACCACCCTCGCTTTTTTTCATCTTTCTTTCACAAACACACATAAATTTCAATGCTATGGGAGTATTTTGTGATAAAATATTCATAACCAAATATTGTGATTAATCCCATTTTCATACACATTATTTCTTTTTCGGTTTTCGACAGGATCAGAGGGGGTGGTAGTACTGGCATAGAGTATAAAATAAAGTCTTCATAGTGATAAATTTTATCAATTCACGAAGGAATAGATTTATGCTTTTGTTAATGCATAGTTTAGTGACATTTATTTATCCACCCACAATTGATGTATTGAAAAGAAATCCTTCAATTTAATGCTAATATTTTTTTTTCTATTTTAAATTTAGTTGTTTATTTTAAGTTTTTAATTTTAATTTTTGACCTAAAAATTTTCTTCTTATTAATTGCAATTTCCCACTTCTTATGCAAATTAATCACACTGAGATTCTCACAAGAGAATTATTTTGCATTATACTGTTGTAAAGTGCTTAAATAAAATTAAATGAAACCATAGAAATTTAATTATCAAATGAGAATCTCTAATAGTGTTCTGTTCACAAGCAAACAGATGGATGCAATTAAAATGCTTCCACCAGACTCCATGTCCAATGTTATCCAATATTGTGTCAGAAAATTAGACAGTGTGGGAGGTTAACTAATATGTAATGTTAGTTCAAAAATATATAAAATTGTTTGACTTTCAGTAGAATAATTAAATCAACGCAACTTTCTTTCATTTAGAACTATTTATAAAATAAATCGTAACGTCGCCAGCGCAATCAAAAAGGCACCTGCCTTTTTTTTTCATTAGGAACCTTTAAAGTTTAAAATTATTACGTTAAAACGTAAAAAAAATAATAAACTTTTCCTTGTTAGGAAAATGTTTTTTCTCGTTAATTTTCCACCAAAACAATTAAATCCTTTTAAACATTTCATGTCTGTTGACCATATTCTGTACTCCACACAGACTTAAAGTATGAAAAGGGAAAATTTTCAATAATGCAAAATTAAAGGCGGACAAATTCTCATGCTTAACACTCTTGAAGTCCAATAAATGCTTGTGAAGAGCAGTGGGATGGCTGAGAGAACCATGAGCATCGTCGAGTGCACACCGCAGACAATTTTGATGATCTTCCCCACTCATAGGATTTTCCATTCTGGCATAAAACCACGCTAAAAACGGCTTTAGCGGATGTGTGTTATACTTTATATTAACACTAAAAGTGGTACACCCCGCATACACCCCCCGTGCAGTGGGGCGTCTCGTGCTTGTAGACGAAATAGCCTCGGTGCCTTTGGCTCTGCAGTGGAGTACTTGGTTGGTGTGGTAAGAGCTCGTTGGGTGGCAAACCCAGAATTTTGATACATGTGCAATGCGGTTTTTCCAGAAAATTGTGAAAACACAAGAGACGAGATGAGATGATGGGAATGTGTTTGTGCGCTACTTCTCTGCGGTGATGTGCATTTTATTGAAATATGAAACATTTCTCTATTTTGTATTTGTACTCTGTTGAGGCACTCTTGTGTGTTTTATGCATGGAAATTATTATAACTCCCCGCCCCCGCACTTTTGCACCCATCTAAATGCGAGGGATGACAAAAATGTACAACATGTGAAATGTCATTCAGAGAGTAAATTCCTCCACTTTATGCTACTGTGCCACAAGAGAAATCATCTGAAATTATTGTTTTGCACTCACTGCTTTTTATTTTCTAACTTTCATGTTCGGTGCTTTTTTGGGGGGAAAAGCTCCAGAAGCACACGCATTTACCAACTTTGTTATTATTACATGTGCAAAAAAGGAAGCTTCTTTTATGTAAAATTTAATTTTCAAAATTAAACTTTAACGAAATAATGGCAACAGGCATGGCAAAAATTGAATTAAACTTCCTATAAACCCTAAGAGAGTACTCACAAAATATCACGAGGGACACATTGATGAATATAGACGGGGGAAAGTTACAAAAATATAATTTAAAATCAATCAGTAGGAGCTACATATGTTAAGAGAGACTAATTTAGAAAACTTTTCCGGGCAATATTAATAATTTATTTCCAATATTTAACAAATTTTTTCTCACAATTTTCATATTAAATAAAAAATTATTGTCTTTGTCTTCCATGTTGCAAAAGTTAAGCAACTTTTCAATTTCCATAGAAAGCAATATAATGTAAATTTATTGCTTCTTCTTTGACTTTTCCACGAGATGGTAAAACAATATTAGCAGCAATGAACGATAAATTGTGGGAATGTGCAGAAAAAAAGTCCGTACGATTTACCCTTATCACGATTTAATTTTCCTCTATCACTCAAAATGGGGACAGACAATGTCTCATGGATTGGATAAATATTATGTATGTGGTGCGGAGTGGACGCAGAATGGGAAACAAATTACAATTTAATGCCAATTTCGACACCAAGAGATTGAGGTTGGATCGGTTTGGATGCTGTGGTATTTGAGGGATAGAGTATCAATCGTGCAGGAAAAGCTCCTCATGGAGATGGGGTGGAATTTTCTCTCTTCTAAACTGTCAATCGACTGCCCTCGTTTCCCCTCATGCGAAATGTCATATACATACACACACGGACTGACCAAATGGGAAGATACCATAAATAAGATCACCGTAGGTGGTCCCTCCCAAGTTTGCCGGCAGTGGCGTGCTGTAGACATTCATCTATCTGCACATTTTCCTCTGGCTTTTTTTTCGGGGGGTGGAGATTGCCCCAAAATGCCCTATAATTGTGTAGGGAAAAACGGCAGTAAATCAAGCTGGGCGAATGGAATGTGTTGGGCTCAACTTTGCTATCATTCTTTTAACGCGGTACACACAAAGAACATCGCACATCCCGTGCAAAAATGCAAGAATTCAGAAACCTCTGCGAGAAAGATAAAAATAGTAGTTTGAATTTGCAAAATATTCCCAGGATTTATCAAATTTTTATATAAAAGTTTTAATTTGTGGGTATTTCTTTTTTATGACACAGTAAAAAGAACGAGCTTCTTGGCGCTTTCAGCGACGTTTCAGTTTGTTTAAAATCATCATCAGGAGCTAAATTATAAAATCAGCAAAACTTAAATTCACTGATAAGAGAAACTTAACTTTAAATAACTGATTTTCTTTTTAAATTTAACATCAATATGATAAAGAAAAAATTGTACCTATGCCAATATAGCATTTTTGCATGAATTACGCGATATTCTTTCAGTCCCTAAAAGAGAGCAACATGCCAGACCGCCTTTTTTCCACCGCCCTGGCAATATTAGGCATATACACATAGAGGATAAGGGCAAACGTCGTACTAACAAAGTGGATGGGAGATGGTCAAAAGTCAACTTGCGGAGGATGGATTGTGTATGGGTGGGGAGATGCCATAGATACAGCCACGAAGAGGAAATAAACACCATTTAATTTAATCGATCTACCTAATATCCACATACGGGAATTCCCTCGTCTACCTAGCACACTATTTCCGGGATAAGTTGGTGCCAGGAAGGACGCTGAGTTTGGTTCGCATAGGGAACCTTTTCCGGAGGCTTCCACGTGGGTGGAGGGACGTTTAATGGCCAATTCACTCAGGTGGGATACAGGAGAGGTTTATATGTTGTATATACATACATCAAGCCTATACCTATGTTTTATATAAACACTACACGTTTCAAGATTCATCCCTTGAGAGCTGGAAAAGGGCGGGAGGTATGACGCTCCACACACACAACATAAATATTCCCCATGATTTTGATCTATGAACTCTATCGACTGATAAGCCATATTAGTTCCAGACAAATTGGTTGGAAGCACCACAACAACGCACCGTCAGACCTAAATATGGGGCAAATACTACAAGGTATCCCCCATACTTGTGCTCTCAGTTAACACAAAATACCTTGTATCCGTTTGTGGAGAGCTTTGAAAAATAAAGTGAGTAGCAAATAAATTTTAATTAACATTTCGAATAACTCGATGATGAAAATTCACGTTGTTTTGAGCAGGGGGATGGTGGAAAACACCAAGTATATAATTTTGCCATATTTGCAAGCTCACGACTAATTAATTGCTATATTCCCCACCCGGTACACGTGTACGCTGTCACATTTCCCGCCAAAAACGACTAAATGAATTTACCAAATTATCTCAAAAAATTCCCCCTCTGCGCCTGAATCCTTTTAGATTAGTCCCGGTATTTTTGTACGGTTGCACGAGTAATTTATTTCGACTAACCATGTAGTAAAATTGTAAACAAGGAGCCTTAAACCACATTTCCACTCGACAACTTCCTCTTCCATATACATAGCATATTTTGGTCCTTTCAAATTAGTTATTTGAAGTCAACGATGTATAAAATTGAATTTTGTTTCCTTGCCATCACATGATGTGCATATGATAGTGAAATTCCATGAAGCCAACATCGTACATATTGCCACATATTTATTCTACATAGAATACTATGTATTTCAGGATGTATCTTAAATTTTCTCAAATGAATAACTAAAGTATGTTATGCAAAATTCATTCGGAGAAATATAGAGTACTATTAAAATTATTTAGTTAGAGTACGTTCTAGGAATTTCTCGAGAACGTAGCTATTGAAATTCTTAAACATTTTGCAATAAGCTCTCACTAAAAGCTCTCACTTCCTCAGCTTCCCTAAACAATTTGGTCAAGAAGAAAGAGCCCATAGTTAAGTTTTTAAACATCTTAACGTATTTCTGATCATTCGAACAGAATATTGAGAATCAATTTCATGAAAAGCAGTTTTAGACTAGAACGTACTGAACAGTAAATCTTCTCTACGATTCAGAAAATTCTAGCCAAACTAGAAACCCGGGTAGAGCACTTAACATGTATTTTTTTCTTGTTTCAATAACAGAAAATTATTTTTTTTAATTCCTTAATTTATTTAATTACATTTCTGTTAATTTTTTAATGGAATTTTAATTCAAAAATTATTCCTTCCTTAAAAAAATGATATCCAATTTTTATTAAACATCATGGAATATTCAATTAGCTCAATGATAAAGGCTTTAAAAGTTTTTTTTTAGTATTCGGCAATTAATTGCAAACAGGAGAATTAAACTTCCGTGATTATTGTTAAATTGGATTTTCTCACCATGCCTCACGAATGATTTGTTTCGCATAAAACATTATTACAGCTAAATTAAATCATTAATTTGTGTATATTTCGCATCAATAAACTCAATATCAGTCGCATCATATTTCGCATCGTTTTACGAAACAATAAACAGTAGGTACTAATAAACAATAGTTGAATATTATTTCTCTCATTAAAACATATATCCCAGATATTGGATATAAATCTTCTTTTCCGCATAATTAAAATATCTCTACCTATATATTTTGATTGGATTGCCCTAATATATTTATAATGAGGATCCCTCTCTTTGTTCACCTAAAAATCACATGAAAAATATATAAACGCAAAAATAACGAAATGAGAGGGAAATTCGGATAATATGGTGATGGCATGATTTTATTACAAATCTTCCACCCCCAAAATACACCGTTTATATAATGTTTTATATTCTCGTGTATGTATGTACTACGGGACTATATAAACGAAGCAACATTTGTCATTTGACCTCCCGCAAAAATTAGCATGTAATTTATGCCGCAAATTTAACACAGAAAAAAAGTGCACAAAGAAGGGAATCGATTGCGGCAGTTAGGGGAGCTACACTGTGTTTATGTTGCAAAAAAAGCCACAAAAAAGTCTTGATTAAGGTAATTTATGAAATGAATGAACACCTCTGGTTTGTCGGAAATCGCACGTGTAAAATTGCCTAACCACCATGTAAATGATATTACGGTGGAAATTCCAACATAACGCTTGTTGTTTGGGGCCAGTGATAGCTCTGGGAATTATAGGGTTGCTCCTTCGGCATGGATGGATTTGAATTTTTATTGATATTTTATGAGATTTTTATTTAGCAAGGATTTTGGATTTTATTCTTGATGTGAATAACGTAAAATGTTTCTCATGCTGTGTAAAACAATTTTCACGGTCATTACCTGTAATTTGCCCAAAAAGTTACTTAAATTAAATATAAATTACCCTCCTAAGCCAAAAAGATTAAGCTCAAATAATCAATAGATGGCGTTAATGTGGATTTTAAAGAATGTCGTTAAATCTTGAACATACACAAACCCTTATTTGAGCATTGTATGCCGCTATGTCATCCAAATAAATATTTACCTTCATAGCTTTCGGTTCGGCTCAATTTAATCCTTTAAAGTCCTATATGATTTTTTATGTACCACACCGCCTTTTGTGGTGTTTTAATTAATTCAAATGTACCAAACGCCACCTTGTGAGACAAACAACCCTTCAATTGCTTTAATCCTCAGCAACCAAAAGAACCTCCCTTATACAGCTTGAAAATGTATGTATATGCAGGAGGTGTCATGTTTGACGGGAAATTTTCAACAATTATTCCATTCCTTGTTGTGTCCCACAAGACAAAGGATGTTTTGGCTCAGATGTGCTCTGACACTACAAAAGGGTGCTACCCCCACATTCTCATTAGAATATCTCGTCAGAAACATACAGAGATAGAGAGGCAGGGAGAGCAAGAGACCCCTCCTGACTTGCCAACTTTCCTTCTACATAAGAAGGAGATGAGGTAAGATTTTTCTCAAGTTTCCTCGTTTACTAAATGCTGTAACCATTGTAAGCACACCGCAATGTTACACCCCTGTTTACGCAAATTTTATGCGGGAGACACTGGCGAAAATAATTTAGCCAGTCGAGACGGAAATAAAAATGATTTTTCATCAGACGGTGGGGTCCTATTGCTTAATAGCTGTGCCAAAGGTAGTACGTTGTCCCGCATACGGACCCACAAATTTCACCGAGCGCACACCCTCATATTCTCACCAAAGAGCACCACCCATCGAGGGGTGTGAGCCTACAACACAGAATCCCTCTGCGGGTGGTTGAGAAATTCTCGCACACAAGACGAATGGGGGAAGCCGCAGGAAGAACTGGGGAGAGAGACTGAGAGTATGTGGAACATGGAAGTGGCTTTATTAAAATAAGGGATGATTAATGGAGTTATTTCATACGATTTAAACATAACGAATTCTCTGTTAACGCCATAAACGTTTTCCTCGCACGAATCTCATGATTAAAATTTCATATTTTAGGCGGGAAGAGTATTTATTTATTTTTTAATTAAGAATTAAAAGTTAAATTGTAATTTTTTCATATCAATCAACAACGAAGGTAATCAGTATTAAAGAATAATAAAAATGTACTGGTAAGCTGACCAAGCTTACGAGAGCTGTGTTTCTTTCAGTGTACCAATTTTGTGGGAGCAATCTAGAACGCGTATTAGTTTAAATACGCGCAAAGTCGGGAAAAGTAGAAAAGTCATACCCTAAGAAATCTTTAGAAGGCCATATCTCGAGAGCGGATCCATAGATTTTCATAAATTTTTTTTTGTTTGAAAGGTCTTGAAGTCAGCTATAACATATCGAAAAATGAAAAAAATGTATGTCGCCATTTTCGAAAAATTCGAGTTCGAAATTTTCGAAGACTTTGTTTTCGATTTTAGCGCCTCTTGCGGTCATTTCTCGAAGTTGCAATGTTTTAGACATTTGTAGGGTTTCTCGAAACCTTTCATTTGCGCTTGAGTTGATCAAGATCGGACTTGTAAAATCCGAGATATGACATGCCAACTTTGGAAGGCTATATCTCGAGAACGGCGACATAGATTTTCTTCATTTTTGGCATGGAGCTAGATAATATAGTCAGCTATAACATATCAAAAAATGAAGCAAATCGATAATGGCGTTTTCGAGATATTCATCGAAAACTCATCGAAAATTTGGTTTTTGATTTTTGGCCCCCTAGCGGTCACTTTTGAAACTTCAGATGTTCTAGAGAGTTGTAGGGTTTGTTGAGAGCTTTCATTTGAGCCCGGGTTGATCAAAATCGGTCAAGCCGTTTTCGAGTTATGGTCGATTTTCGATGACAAATTGTGGCGGCCATATTGACTAAACGGCTTGACCGATTTTCGAAAATGAGGTATCGTTGGAAAGGTATTGATGGCCCCTACAACATATCAAAATTTCAGATTTTTAGCTATTACAGGGGCTGAGATATAGCGAAAACAAAATTTTGAGGTTATTCAAAATGGCGGACGGGGGGGTGGGGGGTAAAATTTGACGTCATAATCGGACGTCTTCCAGTCGACTTTTAAACTTTGCCGTTTACCGCAAGTCTCTATCTATTACCGTTCTCTTGCAATATAGCGATAGGTTCCGGCCGGACGGACGGACGGACGGACGGCCGGAAAAAAAAATTTTTGGCGCATACGTTTTTTGGAATGTGGGGACCCTAATTCGTGCTCATCCCAAGTTTGAGCCCGATCTGACGACTTTCGATTTTGCTCGGTACACAAAAGCTGTGTCTGAAAGAAACACAGCTAACTTTATGGGGTAGGTATCATTGTTCAATTTTCTATCCTTGGAAAAATCTACTTAATTATGGTGAATTATGCCGCAGTGTAAGAGGTAGACATACATACATAGTATGAAAGAGGTATACCACAAATGAACCAAAACCATCAATCTATCGGCGTAACTTCCATATTTAGGAAGGATCCAGGAAACGAGAAATCCATTGAGATTAATCATTCATTAGATATTCTTTTTTAGAGAGCGTCGAGAGATTAAAAGCACTGCTTCTAGCAATCAGTGTGAGAGAATGCCGGGCATCTGGTACTTTTTGGTAACATTTGACCTCTATGAAACAATTATAAGTCCATCAACTTTCATCCGGATCGGCGCGCTTCAACACTTTTCTCTTTGAGCTTTCCTTCCCGCAGGGCTGGCTACCCTCACACCCTTCTGCTGAGTTCTGACCATATCCAAGTAAAACATTTAGCTTGCCTCCGTAATGATGAATTCATCTCAATTTGATGTTATTAGAACAGACATAGTAAATATCCCAAATGTGTTGTTAGACATGACCCAGGGATGGGTGGATCGAGTTAAACCTGAAGGTGACTCCAGTTTCCAAGGGAAATAATTTGTCAATGTCAAGCAAGTGTGGCTCCTTTTGCTCTTACATATTACATTTTTCCAACTTCACTTGTCATATCATTTTAGTTGCGAATTACATTCTCTCCTCTTCTCCCTCCTTTTCTAATTCATCTTCACCACCGAATTTCTATGTCTTGGCACTTAAGTGAAGAGAATTAGGAATTGTTGAGAAGGAGAAAAAAATAATTCAAGTGGAATATTTATGTCATTTCCTGTTTTATAAGAAGATTTTCCTATCATGAAGAGTCGGTGGACCACAGCACTAGGTTTAAGGAGGGAACTTCTTGCAGCGAAAAAAAATCTAAAGTAGCTCAAGTGATTCCTTTTTTCTTCCTCTTAAGCATGGTTGTGATACAACACTTTAGGGATTTTTTTTTTCCATTTTCCTCATTTTAAAGGGGTTTTTATGTTATATTAATTCAGACTTAAAAGTCTATAAAAGAGGAGTTTATTCGTTTCTATACGGAAAAACTTCTTTTAAAAACACAAACTAGATTCGTCGTAATCTTTTAGAGCAATGAAAAAGAATAAGTAATCGTCCAAAAGATTTTCCTTCTGGATATTTAATTAGCTAAGAAAAACCAATAAATATTTGCTTAACCCTTGGAGGATTTTGCTGGCCAAAGTGGCCAATTCGACATTTTTTAAGTCGTCACAGAATAAATTTTTTTTTAAAAAAAAACGTGATAATTTCTACATCTGTGTGTGGGGAAGTCCCATTACTTCAAGATCGTCGAAAGAAAACTTGGAATAATATTTTCTTTTAAGAGAAAATAAAAGTCAAACTTTTGAGGTTAGAAACCTTGATCCTCCAAGTGTTAAAAATTAATAAATGACGCCACAATTGTATTTTTTGTGAAAAATCAACGACAAAATCATTATTTGAATTTTTGGATAAATTTTTATCGCCAATGCTCTTTGAAAATTTTATTTTTAAAGTTTTCTTCAAGATTACCCGCATTGCATATTCCGATTGTAGAAACGGATAATCTCCTTTAAATTCTTCTGATATTTATAATTTTTTTTTCAATCCTAAAAGAATTTTTATGATATTATAAATTCAATTTATAATTTTATGGTTTTCGTATATGCATAATGAATAACTTAATTATACCATTTATTTAAATGGTTTTGTTCTTGAGGGTCAAGCGTCTATTTTCTCACCAGAACAATGTCAAAAACTTGGTTTTAGAGAAAATCCCACACTCTGCCACTAGCATGTGAATTTGTTAAACTATTGAAAGCTGTAATTAATTATGGTGTAAGAACAATGAAATGGATGAAATGAGTAATTCATGTGGATAATTAAGTATATCATTGTACCTTAACAGTTGGAGAATTCTTTGTGAAATGAGGTGAATACCTTTTGGTATTTTGTATATAGTGATGTAGGTACCATGTAAATGTGTGGAATATTTGAAAAAGCATCCCCTACCCCATTTTCACAAATTCTGGTGCAAGCTCCATATGTTTGCTTGGAAAAACGCATAAATATTTGATGTCAAATGTGGAGAGAGGATCCGCTGCCACTTATACATTCGTTTTCCAACATTTCTATATTCTCCCTTTGCTCCTCCATTCCCACCCCAAACAACTTGCTATATATATATTTACTCAGCACATGGAGATGTAGGTATGTGGATAGTTGTGCACACCATATGTGCTTCTCACTGTATTCCCACCGCACTGGCCCCTTCAGTTTCAGCCCTCACCCCCCCAAAAACTGGCACAACTGGCGAAATTCTGGGTGTATCGGGCAGCGCCTCCGCATGAGAGTATCGCTGCAAACGATAAATGGTTGACTGTGGCGAAGGAAGAGTTCAATTTCAGTTTACTTTGGGACTCCTCTCTCTATGTCTCACGTCCAAAGAGCGTGGGACCGTGTAGGGTAGTTGTGGAAAAAATAGAGTTCAATATAGACTGACACTTTCCCATTCGTTGAAATTTTTATACTTTGTCCTCCTTTCCCATTTAGGACAGCAACGACAAAAACATTTCAACTCTGTTCCACACCAAAATTCATTCTTTCCTCCTTCTCCAGAACTGAGAGGCTAAAAGGCGTGTAGATGGAAAATTTGAATATTTGGTGATGTTTTAGGTGAGACAGAATCACAACAAGAATTTGTAGAATGTTTAATTTGATAGCAAAGGAAAAAAAATGAATGATTCCTGGTTAATTTTTTTTTTATTAGAATTCTTTTCCTTGAATTGCATTCAAATGCACTCGCGAAAATTTCATGGAAATTTTGTTTAGCCTATCTAATCGTCTGTGAACAAGAGTAGGGCATAAGTCTATGGATAAATATATAGAGTGATTTATATAGGGATGTAAAACCCAACTATACACTCTTCCACCAACTTAATCAATGGTGGTAGTGGTACACACAGAGAACTCGGTGCAAGGAGTCGAAGTCAGCAAAATGAAGTCATGCAATATATATTTATTATTGCATTTTATAATGGTGGAGAAGCCAATTAAAGTTGCAGTAATTTAAGCACTAATTGCCATGGGATCTTCATTTATCATCCAAATGACCACAATTCCCTGACAACGGTCACAATTGCCCGTATTTCAAATTAAGAGCATTATAATTTAAATGCATGCAAACCCATTTACCCAATATGATGAAAACTTTACGAAATGCTACCCGTCCAAGGGACCACAAACGATGCACCAATTCAATTTGAAACTTTAGCGAATTGCAATTCAGTTTGCAATTAGGGTCAGTAGGTAACTTAGGAAAGATTTGACCCATTTAGACCTAATAAATTACATTAAAAGCATGCTTGAGATAATATTCAGCATGCAAAATGTCGTACACATATTATGTAAATATTATATTTGATTTTTGTGCTGCATTGTAGTTAAGGGGGGTCCCTTGAGATTTCTTGAGATTTTCATTTATTTTGGTTTTCCAATGTTAGTTACATTTGAAGCCTAATTATTGAAGTGTAAGAAAATAATTTTGTTCCATCTTAGCTGCGACGCCATTTGTGATTTTCCGACTTTTCCACAGAATTAGCCTAAAATACAAAGATAGGTTTTTTTCAGGATCTACTGGATGAATTTTGATGGGGTAAAAAGGAAATGGGAGAGGAAACACCAATTCAGATTTTGATATACCGGAATTTAAAATTTTTCATTCTGGGACTGAAAAAAGTTTTTTTTTTCTTTTTTTTTTTACGACTCCTTTATTGTTTCCCTGTGTGCTACACAATACAACTATTTATGACATTATAAGAAAGTGACATGGAGAGTAAGAGCCAGTGCTCCTACTCACAAAAAAGACTAAAATTTAATTTATTTGACGGTACAAGTACGATAAAAGGAAAAACTCAACAAAAGTACAAGTCCGATGGCCAGTGTCGTTGCAGTCTTCTACGTGTTTGGGGCTCCCTCAGGACATCCTTCTCCACGATGGCACGTGGGTGAGCTTCAAGTCGAGCTTTATATGTCTTGCTTCTTTCACGGGCTACCTCCTTCACGGGCTGAATATCCAGGTCATTCAAGAGAACTTCGTTGCGAACATACATACCATGGGGCTCCCGTCATCAAGCGGATCATCTTGGTCTGGAATCTTTCCAGAATTTCAATATTGGAAGAGGCCGCACACCCCCACAATTGAATCCCATAAGTCCACACAGGAACGATGACCGTTTTGTAAAGTAGAACCTTATTCCTCAAGGACAACTTTGACCTAGGTCCCAGGAACCAATACATCTTACGTGAAAGCATGGACTGAAAAAAGTGAATAAAGACTTGTTCAGATATTTTTGATGTTTTTCCAGTTTTCTCAGCCTCAGAATGGAAATTCAAAATTCTGGTACATCAAAACCTGCTTTGGTATTTCCTCTTTCATTTGCTTTTTATCTCATCAAAATCCATCCAGTAGATCCTGAGAAAAACTTCCCTTTTGTGTTTTGAGGAAAATCACAAGATGGCGGAAAGTAATTTTCTTACTCTTCAATAATAAATCTTTAATAAACCAACACTTGAAAACCAAGTTTAAGAAAAACCCCAAGAAAAGTAAAAACATTTAATTTCACCAGAAAGAGACCCCCTTAAATTTTGTATCCTTTTGTAGACCTGAAACAAAACACATTTAAACGATCTTAAGAGATAGTCCGTTATAGAAAAAAAAACCGTGGGCGATTTTTAAGTAAATTTTGAAAAAGAAATGTTAAAAGAATTTAACACGTTGTTAAAAAAATCAAAATTTGCGTTAAAAGTTTAAAAAAATTAAATTGAAAAATATTATTTAATTCCCGCATCCGTATAAAAAAACAAAAATATTTTTTTAAAAAAAATATACTATTAAATGATAAAATAATCATAGAAAGAACTAATAAAAATAAATCCATAAAGCTCTCGCATATTTTATATTATAATGTGGTGAAATATAGAAAAGTGATATTCAAACGAAGAAATTGAATTTACATAGATGCAGGTGTGTGATAAAATTTGCAGGAAAATCTCATGCACGGATTGCAATTAATTTTAATAGCTTCTGCACTAAGCTCACTTGTGCACATACACTCAATATATTTCCATATTTTCACGTATATCCATAATACCCCCCCACTCATGAATGCCGACACATGTAAATGATGTTTTCATAGGTTTTCGATATGTGTAAACATCAAAATTGCACATAGGCGCGTATCTCATGCAAAGTGCAATGAGATTTGTACCGGGGGTACGTTCCACAGATTGAATATTCACCATGATAACTACCGCAAATTGTTAGTAATGAAGTCAATTTGAGACAACCAAACCCTCTCATATTCAATTTAGGGGCTTAAATCCCAATGATTTGCATATAATATTGCGTACATATGCACTCTGTGGAAGCTCTCTCATCTTGAATTTAAATTACAAAATCTGTTTATCTCCAATGAGAGAATAATAATTTATATTAAATCATAACTATGTACCTACATTTTAAATTGAATTCTGATGGATTTATTTCTACATTTGATGATCTTTTTTTCTCTCTTTTAAGAAGTAAATAGAGAGAGAGAGAACAAAAAAATAAGCCAACCCACAGAGCGTGTAATTGTAATTTTCCCGGGTACGGGTATGACGAAAACAAATGGCATTTATTGTTGGAAAAAATCCAAAAGGAAAAACATGGGAATTTAGCAAAAGCTCATCCCGTTGCTGTGGGGAACGCCGTAGCGTAATCCCCAACAATCAATCCACGCAATGGGACTGGTATGTAAACAAAATTATTTCTTTTTGCTCTCCACCAGTGTCATGGATGTCGTATTTTATTCACCGCACTCCCCCGAGAGATCCAAGACGCGCGTACTGTGTACCAAAACAGAACCTTTTGCCCCCAAGGGGAGACCACACAATTGTATAATACCTGGCATCAGGAGACATATGCCACAAAGAAAAAAAATCAAACAATAATACAGATTAAGGCTCATGGGCGCCTTCATGGGGGAAACACCAATTAAATCACCTCCAGGGATTTCCAAAATTTTGTCATAAACAGCAAATAATGTAAAATTTTTTTGCCACATCCTCAGAGGAGCGCAAAAAAGTCCTCAACTTTTTTTTTACATTAATTCTTGTGGGAAATGTACGGAAAAATGCCTTTTTAGCTGTGTTTTATAAATGTCCAAATACTGTCAGTCAGACCTAAATCAATATCTGTTACGGGTAGAAGTTATTTTAGTATATACATGACATATTTTTTTGTGTGAAAATTTAGATTAAGTAATTTGTACTAGGCTTTCAAAACCATTAACCCTTAACGACCAATGGGACATTTTCGTGCCAAAGCTCGATTTTGAAAATGCTTAATTTTGGATAGTTTTTTTTTTTTAATTTATTGAGCTAAAGCCAATACAGAACGATGTCTTAATGGTCTCTGGACGAGAACACAAAAGAACATCTCCAAGGACACACAGGTTTAGGAAGGACGAAAAACAAAAATTTAAAAAAATCGGTGTTTTGGCCAAAAAAGTCTTATGAGCCTAAAAAACTCCTAAAAATTATTTTCACTCCATTCCCCTCGGATTTCTTACGGTCTTTAAGGTGTTAATCGAATTCGATATTTTTTTTCATCAAAAATGAATATTTTAAATTGAGAAAAAAAGAGAGAAAGAAAAAACTAAAAGAAATTGGTATGAAAATTGTTATTTTATCTGGTTAGTTTAGCTCGTTTTGGATTAAGTGAGCTTAAATTGAATAACAAACTATTTTTAGTTTTCTTGCAGAGAATCTATTTTTGAAGTATATAATCCAATAATCATCTTATTATTCAGTCTTTATATGGAAAAGATTGAAACTTATATAGTTTTGATCTTATTCATAAGCCGATTTCGTTGTAGAAGTAAACAAAATCCCAAGTACTCGAGGTGCACACACAAATTATAAATGAAACTTCTTCAAGAGTTTTCAGCCAAAGTGCTTTTGCAAAACATACACACTCACTTGATGGAATTTGAATGAAAAGGTACATAAGTATTTATAAATACAAGTGATTTTAGTGCAATGTCACACATTTCCCTCCCCCTTCCTACGTTGTTTTATGTAACTTGCTAAGTTGTGCTTTTGCCTTGAGGGGGGGTGGAAGAAAACGGATTTCAAAAGCAATACGAATGTTAACAATTGATCAGCTTGTTGAGCAGAAGATGCACTTGTACAGGAAAAAGTTTCCTATAGGGGAAAAACTTTTCAAAAGAGGCACTCAAAATCAACTTTAATTTTATAGCGAAAATCCGTAAAAAGCTTCTCGAATTTCCTCAATGCGAGCGGAAATGGAGGAAAAATAATTACACCTTGATACAATTTCTGCAATTTTCCTTTAATTAATTACATAAGGGTATGACGGAAGTCGAATTTTCTTGTAAAATTGGTGTAATGAAATTTAAAGGTTAATCTGTTGAATTAAAAATTCAAAATTGTTGAATCTCTCAAAAATCTTTTTATTTCTTTACAAGCACTTTAAGGTTGTAAGAAAAGAAAAGATTTTTAACAGAATACAACCCAAAATCATAATTTATTTGCTAAAAGTCTGACAATAAATTTATTTTACTAAAAAAAATTCTTTCACAGCAAAGTTCTTGAGAGACATTTTCTCTACATTTTTTGATAAATATCATTATTAAGTTCTTGTCTGCAAGATGCATAAACACCTTCATTAAGAAAAAGTCAAGTCACAAATTCATCTCATTTCATCCTTGTTGCCTTTAAAATTTCAACAAAAAAGCAAAATCTTTTTTTTTCTCTCTTTGAGTCAAATATTAAATTTTGCAGCATGTTTTCATTAGGATATTTCCTTCACTTTGGAAAGGGAGGGGAGCTTTTAAAGCTGGCGTACTTTGCAAGTGTGTTTTGGACATAAATTATGTATGCTATAGCTGAATTTTAAATGATGCGTTAATAATTCAGTGAAAGCTCCTCGTCTATTTTTATTTCCTTTAATCTCACGGGTTTGTGTGGAAATTCCTCAAATTCTGTCACTTTGTCTCGCATATAAGAATTCTTCGTCACTTGAGGCATCATAGAGAGATGGAATGTCGGGGGAAATGTGGGGTAGTGCCAAGTACCATCCACTTACCGTGTGTAACCAAAGTTGCGAGGTAGATGATGAAAAGAACTCTCCGGTGTGTGAATCGGTAAGGCAAGATATTGAGGGTGATGAGTGCATATTTGATGACATTGAGCAGCAGCATGATTTTCTATGTTGGTTCCACGTAGTACACAATACAATATTATATAGTTTAGTTTACTTAGAAGCACATATAGATTCAAGTCCTAATCACACGGAGTCGTTGTATTATATTTTTTTTAATCTCACTCTATTGTGGGCGGCTACAGTACGCCCCGACACCACCCTTTATTTGCACAATTAAACCGTTTTGCGAGAATTTTATGAATGAGCCCCGAAAATCTCAGTGTCTGGCACAAAATTCACTTTACACCACCATCAACAACATCCAACGCTATTGGGGTCCACCGAGCATTGGGTGGCGCGCGAGGTTAAATAGCCGGCGGCTTAATGCGCACGGGAGTAAATATTTAAAACCCCAATTTAATCGCACACAGCAGACTTTCAATCACTTTTTTATTGATGTTTAATTCGCTTTGATAGCATATCATTCACAAGGGAAACGTACAAGTAATTACGATTATGCGTGGGAAGCATCTAAAATAGGGGAGGGTAGACCGAAAGAGGAGAATTACGGGGAAATTGATTGAAATAAATACGTTAGTCGTAAAGAACCAACAGTTGAATTGAACACGAGAGAAAAAAAATCTCTTCAGAAGAGGGAAGCAATGTGCACAATTTCTCATTTGATAGTACATCCACCTTGGAGGAGAACTACATATACAACCCCTTTTCCATCATCCCCCTTCACAATTTAATTACTTTAGCATGATTCTGTTGTATATATAAAGTAAATATGGTTGGGTTGCAGGGATGTATGATTATATGCACAATACTCTCTGGTGCTTTTAATCATCTACAAATTTAAATTGTTGCTCAGTCATTTAATTAAAAATGCTGCGTACTCTGCATAGAGAGGTAAGTTGAAAGAGATATTTGTATCAGCAAATACCAAGAAAAAAAGACCACTGAATTTAAATAAATTAGAAAAGAAAATTAATTTTTCCCAACGTATACCATGTGGAGGTTGTTATGTATGAAATGTCGCATTTCTTATTGAACTAAACTGTTTAATTTACTAGAGACTCAAAACTTTATATAAAAGCTCTCAAACAATTTTTAAAAAACATTTTTGGAATTAAAGAAAATTTGGAATTTTTCTATTAAAAAATTGAAAGAATAAATTTTATTCTTTTATACGTTCTTCAAAATAAAAAGAACTTTTAGTGTGTACAAAATTATGTATATTGATACATTTTTGTTCATTTCATACTAATATTCCTAACTCTATTCATTTGTTTATATATCTTATAGATATTAATTTTTTATCAAAATGCAATAAATAAATAAATTTTATTGAATTTAACAGAAATGACAAAAAATATAAATAATTTAAAAAATAGACAAAGTACCTAATAATGATGTTTATTCTAATAAAAATAATTTAATTGATTAATTAAATATTTGGAAAATCTTAAATGAATTATAATGTAAAACGACAAACCTGATGCCAACTTTCTTTGATTTTTTTTTTCCTTTTTTTATCATAAAGTTTAAAAATATTTATAAACACTCAGAAATGTACCATACACTTTATAAAAAAATTTAATTGAACAACTTATTTTAGAATTTCTTATAGGTAGTTATTTTTTAAAATTTTTACAAGCTTTAAAATTTTCCTGTCACATTACATCGTTTTTTGTAGATATATCATCGCTTAATTTATCGTCCCCTGTGGGCGTGGTATTCACTGCAAACACACGGCAAATGCATCAATATTTTTGCACTAAATATGACATTTCATACATAGCAACTCAAAGCACGACGAGACAGTGGATAGGAGAGAGCTCATGATAAAATCCTTTATATTCCCATCATACCACTTCTCAGCCAATTAAAGCACAATATATATATTGGATTTATACGGAAAATTTTCACTGTGTTGGGGGTTCTCACTGTCCAAAAATGCAAAACGGTGGGTATTTACTTAACATGAAAATTATACTATGGGCGTGTGAAATGGTGGGGAAACACAATAAATTCTGCAGTAGTTTTGTGTTTTTAGTTTGTGAAGCGGAGCTTGATGGAGGCGCCTGGTGAGCGCGAAAGACAGCTAATAAATGGTATATCTCGGTGTGAGTGTCTTGCCAAGTACTATTTAAATGAATGTCTGCAAGGAGACAGAATGTTCATTTTCCATTGGCTTGGCACCAAAAGCAAAGGGGTTTCCGTGGTGTAGAAGTCAGTGGTATAATGGTAATAATGTTTTTTGGGTTATATGTATAAAGTTAACCCGCAAAAGACGGAAAAACTCCCGCAAACCGAACTATTCAACAGTTGTCGTAACACCCTGGGGGTGTAGAGGATTCCCACAGCGGTGTGGGTGCGCGCTTAATTTCATTTCTATCATCTCCTAAACTCCTCTCGGATGTTGTATCAAAAGTTCCGCTCTGCTTTCTTCATTCAATATGGGGACAAAATATTCTCCCTTATACCCCAAGAGACCGCAGAGAACATCATTTTGAAAATCAATATTATTTTTCCTGAAGAAGGGCAACCAGAGGGGTGGGGGGGACGGATGGTGGGTAGAAAGCATTTAAGTACGGTGAATTGACTCCTTTGAGGATATCTTCCAAATGAATTCTTTAAACACTTCTCACGCAATAAAGGCTTCCTTCTATCCGACATCAACGACACAAACGCACCGCGTCCTTTCTCGTCCTTCTACGAAGTGAAACTGAATGAAGTACCCTTCTTTCAACTTCATACTGCTCCTAAAATTCACATGCCTCTCTCATTGTATCCTTCTCTCGGTGCTGCTTTGCTCACTGGTGGAAAAGTCGTGAAAAGCATGGAGGAGAGAATGTAAACATTACTGTGTTGCCATAAGCGGTGAGAGGAAAGAGAAAATGTGAGCGAGATTTTCTTTGCGCATTTTTGAGCGCCAAATCCTCTCTTTGGCATTTTCTCACATCCGGCCGGAGAATTTACCACACAACCAGAGAGTATCCTCTCGTACACCGTTGGGACGTGTGGTTATGAGAAGAAAGGGAGAGCTCTTGTGAAAATGAATTACCAAAAATATTATACAAAGAAACTCACAGGCAATTGCATTAAAATAGACAGTTAGATAGCATAATGGGAGTCATGAAAAGTTATATGCAAAAGTCCATTAAAAAAAATCTTGCAAAAGGGGATTTTTGAAACTTTTTAGATAATCTTCCGGGAAAAAAAATTGATTTTCTACGGAATTTAGTTATTAAACTTTTGTTTTTTAGAAAGGAGTAGGTAGTTAATCACGTGTGTCACATACTTTACTTAATTTTAAATTAACAAAAAACTGAACAGTGAAAATGAAATAAAATTAATGAAAAAGAAATCAATCTATTTGCATTTTCCATATAATTTATTAGTATTGAGTTTTATTTGGATTTGTTGCACCAGTTTCATGAAGTACACCAAAGTAAATTTAAATGTGTAAATAGTATTTAAATGACATCACATTGAAAATAATTAATAAACTAAAAAGTCATTAAAAATTCTAAAGTTAGAAAAAAAGGCAAATATATTGAAAATTAAATTGAAATTAAAAATTGAAAATATGTACTGTACATATATTGAAGCAGTAGCTAGATTCTGATATGAAATGCAATCTTACTACACATTTTTTTTCTATTATTTTATTTTTTTACTTTTTGTCAATCTGTATAAAAATATTGATGCGTATCTCATCTCTTCAATTTTCAGTAGTTTTTCGTCTTTCTTGAGAGAGTTCTCGTGGATAAATCACAAAAGAAAGTTGCATTTTACATTAATTTACATTTTACATCTATCCACTGATATACATATGCATTTTTATTTAATTTGTAAAAGTTTTGGAAAAAAATAGTGGAAAACTTTCCATTTAATACAAATAATTTAACATTAATTTTTTTTGTAAGATTAAAATAAATATTTCATTATTTATTAAATTTTTTTGTTTAATATTCTGCTCGTCAAGAGAGCTGAAGCCTGGTGGAGACATGTAAGTTAATTAATTAAAAATTGCAAGGTATATTTATACGTTTGATTGGCACAGAGCCACAGCTCCATTGTCAGTCTTTATTAAAAATTCATTATCGAAACCAGACACAAACGAAATGTACAATCAATCAATACTTTGAAATTGTGTCCCGAAGTTGTACTCCATTGGTAAACATTATACATAGCATGTAACAAGGCATGGGAAGTAAATTGTAAAAGTTGATTCCTTTACAAAAAGGTAGCCACAATGTTGTTCCGAGGAGCTACGCGACACAATATGGACATATAGACTGTAAGTTCATAATTACTTCCCTCCCAGAGGGGATGTAGGACGAACGAGAAAATCATCGGAGTGATACATTGAATGCTTATGTCTCGGTCACTGAGCACAAATTACCTTTCTGCACTACATACATACATATATCCCCACCCACATACTAAATGCCACATCTACTTAATATGAGACAAGAACTCATCGTTTCACCGGAAAATACCCCCAAAAACCGATTTTCCATCAATGTGATCAGCGGATGATTTTATACATAAAACACGTGCCCTTCCTGCTGAACTATTGCGTTACGTAGATACCTACATTGAAAACAATATGAGATTGAATTTTGAGAGCTGTAAGGCTATGTGCGTATGCCGTATCAAACCCCCTAATTGCGTCTAGTACATGTGAATTTTAATCATTTTCAAATTACCTACTCTATGGGAATATTGCACATCTAATTTGCTATTCCATATAAATTTTCAATAATTCGAATGATGTAATTAAATTTAACTTGTATTCTATTTATGCTATTTTGCCCAGAATAATTCCACAGTAAAATTGCATATGAGAATATTTTGCAATTTATCCTCAATTATACGGCAAATGTAGAATTTTGGATTTTTTACATACCTACACTTTTTGGGTAATTTGTAAGCCAGCCGGCATTTGATAGTTTTCCATCAATACAAAATCATATGATAGTTATGTTATGTACATTTCAATTACCTGTTGAAATTATTTTGCCAATTAAATCGCAAAAGAAAATTTATTAAAGCATTTATTTCTTTAATTTATTCTTTATTCTACTTGGAAAATATTTTGAGAACAAAGAGAATCTTAAAAATCTAATATATATTGGGTACAGCTCAATTCGTTCAATTTTAATATGATTTTTCATATAATGCATTATTTTATTTACTCCAGACTGAACACGATTTTTCTGTAGAGTGGGCAATAATTTTTCCACTTGACTTCACCCCATCTTAGCATAGGGGACTAACATAAGGGTGTTTGCAGCAAGAATTATGCAGTTCACTGAATGAATAATCTAATAAATGAAAAAGTTTTTGAAGGTACGGATTGATTTTTTTCTTTGAAAAATATTTGAATACTTTGAATATCTACATAGTTTCTTTGTTAATTAATCTTTTACTAAAAGACTTGCATAAGAAAATTATTGATTAAAAAGACAAATCGATAAAATATTACAGCAGTGCTGTATTTGCCCATTATGACTATGTTTAACGATTAATGGAAATTCAACAGTAACTATGTGCACACTAAAGCACAATAGTTTGAAGCTTATGGTACTTTATTTTACTATAGAATATTAAACCATATTAAACAATATGATGATCCACAAGTTGCTATCTGCTGTTGTATCGTCGCTTCTCACCGTTTTGGGTGACTTAAAAATTCAAACCATCAATACTGTGCAATATAATGCACAAAATGGGTGGAGTAGTGCACAATGGAGCCGCACATACGGGGGTTGCCCCATGTGTGCTCCCTACACGCCAACGTCCTCGTTGGCATCATCCTCAGTGTGTATTGTGTTAATTAATGTGATAACGTTGTAATGGATGTCTGCAGTATGAGCTTAATGGTGCTTGAATCAATTCTAACTAGAGCCGTGCATATTAGTTATTGCTGGATGGAAAATGAGTTTAGGTATATCCACCACCCCAATCCCTCTCTTATCACCACCCGCCCACAATATCACACTATTCCCACCTACGTTGAAAGCCTTTTGAGCACAAAATGTCTATATTTTCCTTAATTGGAACATTAAGATTAAACTTTTCCCTCTTCCAGGGTGATTACTTAACGAAAAAGTTTTTCATTCGGTGTGTGTCAGCATCTTTCCGCATTTAATATCATACATGGAACGTGATAAGTAAATTCACTCCTCGGAAGTGTTGCAGTAATCCCACTTGAAATATTTTCACACAAAGCAGAAAATATTTGGAACTAAATCACCATATGGGAAGTTTATAATGGGGCACATACGGTACATAGTGCAGGCGATATTAGCTTAGGACCGTATGCAAAGTATATATATTTGCAAATTTGCACTCTGCTCCACCTTTCAATATATAGATAAGCAATATTTCTATTAAAATATGCCAAAATTTATGAAAATCTTAATAATAAACACCTAACATAATCACTGTGATAATATTTTTAAAAAATATATCAAAATTTAAGGAATATGCGTTTTAATGAGGATTTTGTAAGAATTTAAACGTACTGTTAGAACGTTTTTGATCGGTAAAGAAAAACAGGGGAATAGCTATAAATCTACTTAAGCTGATCTAAAACATTTTTTTTTATTTAAGGACACTAAAAATTAAAACAAAACGAATTGGAATTAGAAATTTAAGAGAATTGGTATTTTATAGTAATTTTAAGGGCTGTTACATTCGAATAGATATCTTTTAACAATTTCTTGGGAAAATTTTACAAGTAGAATTTTACTTTTTATGAATTAATGAGAATTTGTAAAATTCTTTTCACATCTAAAAATGAGAATTCATGAGTTTTTAGACAGTTCTTGCCCAAAAACGAATTTTCTTAACGCAAATAAATGCAAATGGCACCACCTCAAAGATGACTCAAAACCCTAAAATTTGCATTTTCAAATGGAAATTGCGAGAGAACCAGAGCATAGGGAGCAAAACGGCTGGCAGATCTGGACCCGTGAGATCAAAATCTACCAGATACCGTTGAGATATCCCAAACCGCAGTCCAAATAGGTAGAAATATCTTGCTGTGTTATCTGACGTTTCTTTTCTAACGTTTAACGTTTTTGTTTTTGTTCCATAGCTGGCATTTCTTTTCAAGCGTTCTACGTTTTTTTCTATCGTTTAAAATTTACTTTTAAAATTTATTTAAACCGTTTTTTGTCAGAAAATAATTTCTTTTAAACTCTGTAAGAAAATCCTTAACGTTAGAATTTTTAGGGATGGTTTTAACACTCAAATACAATCCCTGCTTACGCCACAAGTTAATTTTTGAACTTCTTCTAATTTCCAAATTTTCCTTGCAAAAAAAAGAAACAACGAGGTCTCTTGAGTGAGAAAGCGCTCCATATTACTAGACATTCCCACCCTACAAAATTACCCGATTAATTTTCCCCATGTGAATTTGAAATGCAAACTAAACATCTAAATCAGCATTACCTGTGTTTGTTAATTGTAGTTTAGAGGAGCAACAACTAGTCTTCTCTTGGCAACTTATCAATTTTGTCGCTATGTACGTACACATAACATGTTACGAGGGTGTTATTCAATATTGGAGTTTATAGCGGCAACTTTGCAGCAGTACCACCCTCAAAATTCTATGGAAATTGTACAACATTTAGCTGGGAATTCCCAATTGTTGTCATCTACGATGTTGTGGTACTTTATCGAAAAGTTTGTGCAACAATTCCGCGCATCACGGGTGGTTTCTTTTGTGATATTTCATCACCTGAAGGTATCTTGTTGTACTGTTGCGCAAAATGTAGCGGAGATCAAAATGAATTGAAAGCCATTTTTCTCCCTGAATGTCGTTTCCGCGATGCTACGCTGAGCCTTGATTTAGATTTGATATTTAGGATTTTCTGGTCAAGTGTCATTTAAAAAAAGAACAAGGTCTTTTCTACCCTCGCAGATGGGACTTTGAGGATTTTGCATTTTGCAATATGTCACTCCCAATAGCACTAAATGGTACATGTTTCAATTGGAAGGTTGTGTCTATTTAAAAATCACCGTGAGGCTGGTGAATTCGATTAAAAAGTAGCATAAGTTATGGATGTTTTCCAGAGAGAGAGAGTGTGGAAGCATCCATAACTTTAGGATTTAGCAAACAAGCTGACTTACATTTTGACAAGGAGATATTTTGCATGTTCTTTGCCTCAATGGAGGCTCCATGTGAGGGATGATTTAAATTGCGAATAGAATTTTTCGTGTAAAAATTTACATAGTAGATTTAGAGCAAAAAAAAAGACATCTTCCATGTTAATAAAGGAATATTGAGAAGCTAGGCTAACCTAGTTCCACAGATTTTATCGATTCTCAATAAATGTGATTCGTAGAAATTGCAAATTTATGAACAATGATCTTGATTTTCGATAAGCTCTTGAACTATTTATGTGAGCTTTCTCCTAAAAGTGCAAAAGCTCTCGTCTCGTGGCGTGATAAATAATATCTGAACAGTAGAAATATCTCTCCACTAACAATTCATATGATTTATGGAGTCGCGTTCGTGAAATATTTTTCCACCTGATAGCATATCTAAGGTATATTGCGCAGAAAGCACCCAGAGAATGCATTTCATTATAATGTTTGTGCCTCCCATAAGAGTCATGTAGAACATTTTGGCGACATAGACAAGTATGCTTCTCACCCAGTGACGTCGATGTATGAAGTGCTGAGGATGTGCATTTTGCTATCTCGCGTCAGGTAGTTTCGTTAATGAAGTTGCTGAATAGTTTTTGTAGGAGAGACAAAAAATGAAATAAAATACTTGAACTGGATCTCAAATAGAATTAATCTCCATTTTAAATAAGAAAACGTGTCACGAATATTCACATTTTCACTGCGACATTCCAAAAAATTCAAAGACAAGATAGACTTGCAGACGAAATGAGCCTTATCTATTTAATCTACAAGCTTGCATAAATTCTATTGCAGTGTTTTAATTTAAAAGAAAATCCCAACTTGAGCTCATTTAACATTTTCTTACTTCCTTTAAGAAGATTGGATTTTGCTTCTGACACTTCGCTCTATACTCTTACCAAGAAATTATTTTCATAATTTTATGCTTAATTCACCTTCAGATTTGCAGATTTTTTTTAATATTTCGTCAATTTGAAAGAATAAATGGATGAAACAAAAGTTTTTATAATTGTGCTTAAAAATTTTTGGAATTTTAAATAAATCATTTCTGTTAACCCATATTTGTCTAAAATATTTAAATTTAAATTATTTCATTGAAACTTCTTTCTGTAAACAAAAAACTATGAAATTAAAAAAAAAATTAAGAAATATTGAGCACAAAAAAGGAGTAAAGTAAAACTCCTTCAATCATATTATTTGCAAATAAATGGACTTAATGTATTATTAAACAATTGCGTCTTAATCAAGTACGCAAAGTCAAATAATTTCAAATTAATTTATCAAGAATTACCTTAATAAAAGGTGATAAAAATCTGTTTGTTGTCTTTTTGTTAATAACTACATAGTACATATGTATATAAACAACTCCAATAAATTTAACAAATTTCATAGATGCCGTGATAGGGTTAAATCGCTTTGTTTTGAATGAAAACAATAGAAAGAAAATCCTGAATAATTTGCAATTCAAATTTTATTAAAAACACCGTAGAGTATATATTATTAAATCAATAGAATATAAATTTGACTAACAGTCTATTCAATAAATGCGCAAAAGGTAAACAAAATTATTAAAAAAAATTTCACAGACGGTGAAAAGACATATTTCCGTTATAATTTTTAAATCTTTACAAGTCTATGGATTTAAAGCATTTAGTAAATGATTCCTTGAAAGCTTCTTTAATATTCTCTACGAATTAACACATCGTTGGTGAACAGACTTCTAAGGGTGTTGGTGGAGTGTTTACCATTACGTCTCAATATTTGTTCAGCAAACGGATTTATTTGCTAAGTGATTTCATTCTCATGGGGAAAAAGGATTGACATACATGGATAGACTAATTAACTATTAATGCAATAAACTGGGCATTTTTTTCTCTCAATCCACATGCGGAAACATATCAAATCGATTTTTATTTAATTCATCTATGACATGCTATTTCGGATCTGAATGACTGTAATTATTCATTCATGGAGGTGGATTTTAATGTTTAATTTCATGAAACTGGACCATGTGCTTGCCTCTTTCTCTCTCCATTCATCCAATAGAAACATATTAAATTTCAAACAGAAATTCAATTTATGGTTTTTTTTCCAATCGCTAAAATACATAATATTGGGCTATACATATAGATGATTTTGTAGAAAATGCCTTATATGAAAAAATAAATAGATTTATTTAATAAAGCTACAAAATGTTGAATAACATTTTTATGACGGAATCCTAGGTGGTTTGTCGGGAAAAATAAATATGTAATTATCCTGCAAAACATCGGCTCGAGCCACGCGCATTCTGATAAATTAAATAAGTAAACAAACTAAGCGAAAATGGAAACTAGCGAAAAACTCAATTAAAATAATCACGTTAAATGTTATTGCGCGAGTACTGAAATGCCCGCTTTGGCTATGAGCCTGTGAAACTGTATACTGCATAGTATACCTACCTACCACCTAAAAGGGGAAGCAATGAGGGTATCCGGGAGGCAGTCATCCATTACTCAACTTTCAATTAAGATAATCTCAAATGGTATGAAATGTTCTCCAGACGCGGTTATGCTGCTGCATCGGAGATTGTATGTATTTTGCAATGAGAAAAAAAAAGTCCTCAGTGATGGTAAAATTGTGTTGGGATTTTCAATTTAATATTCCTGCCACACATCACAGGAAAACTAAATGTCTTTTGTTGGCATTCTGAATTGCAACAAATACACAAATTTCACATAAGAAAATTCATTTAAAACAAATTTATTAGTTAAATTGTCATAAATTGAAGTTTATGAATTAATTCACATGTGTGTGTGTCTTTATAAATCTGATTTTTATGGGAAATATGTGGAATTCAGTTGGTGAATATGAATCATTCTTGCATGGAAGTTCTTGCACAACATCCCAGCACTGCTATTTTGGACACACTATGTGTGATGTACCAGCCATTCATCCTATGTATTTCCGTCTCAAAAATTCATCATGTCTTACTGACACCAAAATGACAACATTTTTCATTTTCGTGTGCAAACTCCGCATACGTTGCATTTTCCCAGAGGAAAAATTTAAGCACATATCCAAGATGAAATGAGTTTTCTGCCGGACAAAGAAATTTTTGATGAGAAATACACACAGAGAAATTAAGGATAAATTTTGAAAAGCTCAAAATCACGCCTTGAAAGCTTTTGTAACATCCCAAGCTTTCCTAGCAGTTTATTCATTTTTTTATGTTCATATTGCATTATTCAAAAATGCAAAATAGGCACGAAAAAAATTAAAGAAAACTTTTTTTTAAGAAAATCTTAGCTGTATTTCGAACAACACAGATTATTTTTTAAATCAAAAGTCATTTTTTAATTCATTTTCAAAATATGTTAAATAAATTTTAAAAAGAAATTAGGAAAAACTCCTTCTTGAATACATTTCTGGTTACGTCTGATCAGATCATTAAACTCCATTCCACATAAAATGATTTGTAATCATAATTGAATTTGTGGTGAAAAAATAATTTTGTTCATAAGAATTTGAAAAAATTCTTTAACTGATCATTTTAAGAATTTAAAACACAGGATGATTAAAAAAAAAAACGGACAAAAACTTTCCTTCGTTTAGTTTTAAAAATAAAATCAGACATCATGGTACAAGTTAATTGGAAAGCTCGGAGAGTCATGGAGTATGTAAAAGCTGTTGTACAATGGTGTACCCCATGTGTGGCCATGGAATAGCGAGAACAATGTGGAGTGTTCAAAAGGACAAATGATGGAACTTATTGATGATGGATGGTTATTCACAAATTCTATGTTTTTGTGACTATGAGAGTTTGTGGAATTTGCTCATGAATATTGCATTATCTCCAACCGATGTAGTGTCAATTATTGCAACTGCAACATCATTAACTAATATTATATTTGCTTTTGTATATTAATTGCCATTTCATTTGCACTGTGCAATGTCATAATGTTTTTTGACGAGGATAAATGCAAAAGGATTTTTTAGAGAGAGAGAGAGAACAGAGCGGGAAAATTTGTTCAAAATGTATTTTTGCAGTATTGCAATTGGGTCGTATTTTGTATTAAATTAGTATTAAATAGAAGAAAGTCACCCGTTATAGAAATCATAGCAATAAATCCTCTGGGCGATTTGCCAGGCATAGTGCAACATATTTCTTCGAGTCGAAGACGTGCTGGACAATCGGAGCTTCTTCAAGAAATGCATGTGGAGATGCCGTACCGAAGCACTTATTGAAAGACTTATTGGTGAATGGAACATAATATGGATCAGGAGATAGCACATGGTGCGCCCATTTTTCTCAATTTTACACTCTTTCTTAACACACTCCCCAGCCAGCAGCATTATATGGGCTGAGGGGGTGAAACTTCATTCTCTATCACTTTTACAACATTCGTGTTCCCCATTCTTTTTTTTTTGGCTGAAACGAATTTTTTTTTATGAATAAAATTCCTTACCGAGAGATTTATTCCCCTCCTTGGCCAATATAACGATTTCTGACCATCACACCTGGCCCCGTAAAGTCGAGCAATATTCAAGGAAAATGTGGACTTTCGTTCAATCTCACATGTTCCGATATTACCGTCGCAGGTATGTCCCAGTGAATGGGGTTTTTTGCATTTCTTTGCCATGTGCTTACTCAGGGATTTTGCACAAACTCAACTTTAGATTACCCGCCCCCGTAAAGTCTCAATTTTGTCGTCTTGTGGGAAAAGTTTTTCCCGTGGCTAAGCAGAAAAATTGCCACGCTGTATGATGAAATTTTATTTATTTTCTCTCACAGGAGTAATAGCACGCTATCAAGATACACCAATTATGCCCACTTAATCTCAAGCAGCCACCTGAAGACTTTTGCGACTTTTTTTTAAACTTGTGATCGTTTATATCTCAAAATTCAACTTCAAACTTAATCTTTGAACAATAACGCCGACTAATCAATAGAGGAATAAATTATTTGTTATTTTATAGTTTTCCTTTCCTTTGAATATGGAAAGAAGTTAAGATAAAGATTTGAGTAAATCATACAACAAGAAAAATCATCAAGGAAGACAGAAATTAGGACAAAGTTTAGAGAATCATTTTTCTTTTAATTAAAATTTTATAGTTTCTGCATTTGTAAATTCTGATAAAAAAAAGTCTGAGAAAACTAATAATTTTCCCTAATTTTGATTTTATAAATTAATCAACGTATTTTACGACTTCTCTGTTTATCATTACGCCAAAAATTCTAAATTTTTAAATGAATCACTCTTGACCTTGATCAGACCATTATAGTAATGGCTTTTAAAGCGCAAATGTGTTGTTGTAATAAAATTAAGCTTCAAGTAGCTGAACCCACCAGAGAGGAGCTTTTATCATTAGCCGAATGATAACTATGCTCTTTTATTGCTTCGATACCTATCCGTTGTTATTTCTTATCAGAAGTGCTCAAAAATTACACAAATTCAGTTTTATCTGGCCACATCCGCGCTCATTGATAGTGTATTTGTAAAGCTAACACAGACAACACGCATTAGCTTGAGCATTATTTTCTTGCTAGAGTGAAAAATGAGCAGTGATCGATAGCGAGTTAGCGCGAAAGCACGTAAAATGGAGGAAACGATCATCGTGCAGACAACCCTTGGGCCTGTGAAGGGGATAAAGAAGACTTCTGCCCTTGGTAGTGATTATTTCAGCTTCCAATCAATTCCATACGCTAAACCACCTGTGGGCGATTTACGATTCCGGGTGAGATCACGCCCAATTAAGCAACATAATTGTGCTAACCGAAATAATCAACTGTGTGTATTTGGTGACTTGTGTAGGATCCCCAGCCGGCTACACCATGGAATGAAGTTCACGATGCAACAAAAGAGGGTCCGTGCTGTCCCGCCAAGAACAATCTGTTGAATGTGATCCACGGCGAAGAAGACTGCCTCCATATCAACGTCTTCACGAAGAGTGTGAGTGATTTTATTACATAATATTGGAATGTGTTTGTGAGTTTTGTTAGATTTCTGTGGATACGCATACACTTTTAATCAACTGATAAAATGTTATTAAATGTGTACAACACAGTTGATTTCGTAAGAACGTGTAGAAAAATTATTTGAAAAATTGTTCTTGAAATTGATTTAAAATTTTAATTAATAAATTGTTAATGAATGCCTAAATAATCTATTAAGGTGTTCGTCAAATTAATTTTAAGAATTTACCTCATTCAAAATACCAGGAAAAAATTCTAAATAAAACAATTTTATGAAAATTTCTGTATTCTACCTATAATTTTCTAGCTGTTGTAAAATATTTATTTAAATAATCACAAGAATTAACAACATTTTTTAAAGAAAATAAATGAGATTTTTATCAACGTGCGCTCGTTGAACAGACTGTAGCACAGTGTCGGCCATTAGAATTGATTTTAATCAATTCCCTTTATGAATAATTCTCAAAAGCATAAGCAGAAATAAGACCCAAAGAGAAGCAATATACATGACATTTTGACCTTCCATTGTTGTAATTAAAGCAGCATAATTAACGGTGAAACTGTTTAATATTTAAATTCAACGTCTTCATGAATATTTAAATTAAAATTATTTTTAAGCTGAATTTTAATTCCTAAAGCTAAATTTGGATTTTTTAATGGATCTTAGAGATTTCTCGTCTTAATTTAATACAGCTAAACCCAAATAAATTAGTACCGGTGATGATCTACATTCATGGAGGTGCATTTATGAGGGGATCAAGTACAGCTGATATGTATGGACCTGACTTTCTTCTGCAGAAGGATGTAATCCTCTTTACTTTTAATTATCGTCTTGGTGCTTTCGGTAATAAGGATGCAAGGGCTAATAAATTAATCCTTGATATAATAAATGTATTACATAAAAATTCATTTGTTGTAGGTTTTCTGAGTCTGGACGATCGATCACTCGAAATTCCCGGAAATGCCGGACTAAAGGATCAATGCATGGCCATCAAGTGGTGCAAGGATAATGCAGCATTCTTCGGGGGAGACCCAGAAAATGTAACATTGTTTGGTGAAAGTGCTGGTGGATGTTCTGTCCACTATCACATGATTTCCAGCAAGTCACGTGGACTTTTTCATCGAGCTGTCGTGATGTCTGGAACTGCCCTCAATTGCTGGTCAGTCGTACCTGAGCATAATTGGGCCCATAGACTTGCAATAGCTCTCGGATGGGATGGGAAGGGTAGTAAGAAAGATATGGTGGAGTTTCTCAGAAGCGCAGAACCGAAAAACATCGTCAAAGCTCAGGAAACTCTCATTAATCCCGAAGTAAGCATATCAGCATTACAAGGGAATATTATGTATACATAAAAACCAATCATAATTTAATTCCTTTTGAACATATAAATTCTTTGCAGGAGCGTAAAAATAAAATTTTATTCCCCTTTGGACCCGTGATTGAGCCATACATTGGAAATGGATGCTTCATCCCGAGAGATCCCCTTGAGATGGCACGAGAAGCATGGAGTAACTCAATTCCCATCCTTATTGGGGGTGTCTCTGATGAAGGATTATTCAGCTACCGTGAGGCTATAGAATTTCCCGATGTTGTGAACAATCTAAAGTGCGAGAATATGGTACCATTGGACTTAAATCTGGATCAGTCTGGAGAAGAAAATCGCAAATTTGCACAACTTATCAAGAAATTCTATTTTGGTGATAAAGAACCATCTATGGAGACTCTCAATGAGTACATAATGGTAAGAAAAAAAAGATTTTAGAACTTTTAGGAATGCAATGAGATTTTCTTCTAATTTTCCAGCTGATGACTGATAAACTCTTTTGGCATGGAGTCCAGAGAACCCTTCTATCTCGTCTTAATGCCCCTCAAAGTGGACCAACCTACCTCTACCGCTTCAACTTTGACTCGCCAACATTTAATCACTATCGTGTCATTATGTGCGGAAAAACTGTCCGTGGTGTATGCCATGCTGATGATCTCTCCTACATCTTCAAGAATGTCATTTCCAAGGAAGTACCCGAAGCTTCAACGGGTGAATTTAAAACAATCCAACGAATGGTGCGTTTAAAATTCCCAAAATTAAGGGGGAAATTTTCATTAAAATCATGGTTAATGTTGGTATGCTTTTAGGTGAATTTGCTTGTCAGCTTCGCCACAAATAGCGACCCAAACTGTGAAGCAATTAAGCCCACTATTTGGCATCCCATTGACCAAAACACCACCCCATTTAAGTGCCTCAACATTTCGGACGAGGTGACCATGATTGATTTGCCAGAGAGCGAAAGGATGGCCCTTTGGGATTCAATGTACAAGAAAAATCAACTTTACTGAGGAAAGCTCTGAAAATTTGAACAAAGATAAATATAAATAAACGAGGTAAATTGTCGCTTCGCTCCAATTTTCCTCGCCCCGCTTCGCGGGGGGTTTTGCGCTTCGCGCAAATTTTAGAGAAAAAAAATTGTGATGATTTATAAGTATGATTGGGCACACCTATCAATCCCAAAGAAAAATTTGCAAAGAGAAGAAATCATTTTCATACAACATTTCCGGCGCCAAATTCAAAAATTCGCAAAAGCTGCATGAGAGTTATATGGAGGCTACCTGAAGGGGGGCTTCGGGGGGAAAATGGATACGGCCACTCGAAACCGCCTGATATAAGGAGCCTCTGTACCAAATTTCATCACGATCGGTCAAACGGTGTAGATTTGTATAGCCGAACACGACGGAAGATTACCAACAAACAGACCTTTCTTTATTATATAGATGGAGAGTTCTCATCAATCCCAAAGAAAAATTTGCAAAGAGAAGAAATCATTTTCATACAACATTTCGGGCGCCAAATTCAAAAATTCGCAAAAAAAGCATGAGAGTTATATGGGGGCTACCTGAAGGGGGGCTTCGGGGGGAAAATGGATACGGCCACTCGAAACCGCCTGATATAAGGAGCCTCTGTACCAAATTTCATCACGATCGGTCAAACGGTGTAGATTTGTATAGCCGAACACGACGGAAGATTACCAACAAACAGACCTTTCTTTATTATATAGATGACAACGAACTCATATAGAATTTTTATCCGGGGAGGATTGTCAGAATATAACTTTGGTTAAATCATTATTTTTTCTATAAATGAATGAAGAGTTTTAATTTCTTATCGGTTTTACTAAAAGCTCCATTTATTTTTTTTTCAAAATTATTTTAACTGATTTGTTAATTTTCTAAAGGTCAGAATTGGAGCAATCTTTTCGAAGTAATATCGGTTAAATAAACGAAACAAATAAATTTAAAAAAAAAACAAATTTCTTTATCGTTTATTCATTTAAATAAGAAACTAAAAAAAAATTAAATCAAAGAATGAAAATAGAAGAATGGGATTCATTTTTAAACATAAAATTTATCTTTATGATAAAACAACAATTTGGAAGAATATAGCTCTCATATCAACCCCTCTTCCCCAAATAAAATACTCCCATCTGCTGCGATTCTTTGCTAAACCCTCACCCCTCTGCACACTGTATAAATATTTGACTTTCTTATATGAATTCCTGTCATCCCACTTTGCAAATATTTGTCCTCCTGGCTTTTATTCGGGACATATCACTCCTGGTTTTCGAAATGCTATATGTACGACAGCGTAAATTATGGAATAAAACTTTAATTAATTCCTTTGTTGTGTGCACCATATTCCATACATATGAGTGTGATTATTGTGTCATGTTTGGCATATATATACCACATTGAAACAATGCAGAAATTGGACCATTCAATTTTGCTTATTATTTATGGACATCCATTGGATGTGTAAACGTAATTAAATTTATTTTATCCACTTCCATTTATTGACTGTTTTATATGTATCAAAAGCCACACATACAGTATAAAATGATGGATTCAGCAGGACAAATATAGTGCAATCAAGCGACAATGAGCTTTTCAAAGGCACGACTAAATTGTTTCACAAGAAGGTAGAGAATCAGTGACCAGAATGAGATCTTTGAGAGTTTATGTAGGACATAGAGATGTTTGTAGTGAACACGAGCCTTCCTGACATTTCCGGGATCTTCTCTGAAGTGAAATTTCCTAATTCCCGGGATATAGTGACGAAAGTACTCATCCCAATTGATGTGCTCCATCTCAAAGTCCAAGCTGTAGTGCTGGCGATTGCGGTGGGAAATCAACTGGTTCATGTAACGAATGTTGTCATTTGAAAATTTCCAGTCACGTAGCCCAAAATATGACATAATCTCCAGAATTATTTCAATCTTTCTGTATGCTTTGATAAATCTGAAAAGATATTTTTCCCCAAAAAGAGATTTAGTTATTTGTCTTTTTCCTTTATAACTCTCTTGTCGCATGAAATATTATTTTAAACACCCTAAGAATCTAAGGAATTTCAATATACTAGTAAGAAAACAATATTCTTCATATTAGTTGTTGCTTAAAGATTTGAGAATGCAGAGAAAGCAAAATAGTTTCTTTGCCAAAATTTGCTTGGAATTTCAATAAAGTTTATTTTCTTGTTATATGAAATTGATGAACGTCTCAAAAACTCTATATAGACATCAGTATTTTTGCACATCTTATACTTTCAAGATTAACTAAAAGACTTCCTTCCTCTTCAATCTTCCCTACTTTCAAACAATACTGAAAAATTATTAATTAAAAAAAATCAAATGAAAGATCAATTTTCTCCACTTACGTTCTTTTCTTTCCAGCAATCAATAATAAAAAGTCCAAAACATACGCAGGAATGGTATGTAGTAGAAAAGCTCCAATCTTATAGAGCACCCTATTCTTTACAATGAAGTAAGAATAATACCTGCAAAAAGGGAGAAAATGGAGAAGATTTTCCCATAAAATAAATTCAACATTGAGTGAGAATAAAGTTTCTGCGCTGGCAAATGATTTTGAGGAGAAAGGGAAATGTTGTGATACATTCTCCCGCCCATAGCATCCAATAGCCTGGAACGTCAGTGTTGCAGAGCTTTACGTTAGGGATAACAGAGAAAAGGGGGGAAAATCAAGGTATATATACGGTCAATGCATAGTTAACACGGTCGTGAGACACCTGAGGTTCACATTCAGTGCGTGCAAATAGCAAAGAGATTTAGCATCGTATACCAGAGGGCTTTATCAAGCGGCTCGTGTAATCCCTTCGATGCCAGATGCATATATTTCTCCCAGCTTAAATTATTCTTCTCGTAGATAAAGTTGTAAACTGGCAATTCGATTTGCTGCACCATCCGGTTGCGATATCTACGAAAAAGGAACAATGGGCGTAAAGAGAAATTAACAACTTTGTTTTGGGATTTTGTTGTATCTGTATATGTTTGAAAGTTTGATGCTGCTTTAAGTAAAATTTTATCACTATTTTCCCTTTGTTTTAGGAGGTATCAATGTATTTTGAATGGAGCTTTAGAGTTACTGAGAAAAGAATAAAAAGCATAAAAGCCTTCCTGGGATCGAACTTATTGTTTAAAAATTCAAAGTATTAACGCCCATTTAATTACACAAACTATCAAAGTCATTCCTGGAAAGCTTTGAATTTATATAGTGTTCTAGATATGGCTTCATTAATACAGAAACATACCGCCTGTGAGTGTCCCAAGCTGCAACCACCATGGCGTTGATACAATAATCTGCAGGCATAATGTTGGCTTTTTGTAATTTATCTCCATAAATGCAGTGAATGAATCCTCTTACGCTGCCAACTACTATGATGCCTGGTCCATTGAGATTGTCCATCCACCCGGGGAGTGGGTCTTTATAGATCGAAACAACTGCGAAAAGCCCATAATTATTTGGCAATTTTAGGCGAATATCCAATAAAAGCACCATTTTCACGGAAATATCGAAGAAGAATCGCGCAATATACATACATATTGAATGGGAGCTTTGATATTGGATTTTTCAAAAGATACTGTCGCAACTCTTTGTTGAATACTTTATACATACAATATGTATTTCTAATAAATAAATAGCCATATTCATACATAAAAGCTCCTCTTATCTCGCAATTCAGAGAAATATACACCTCTTCAGGGAATAATTCAGAAAATTGTGAAGATATTTCGGCTGAGATATCCACGGAGAGAGGTGGATGAAGTGTAAGAAATAGAGGAATGTGCCTTTTGCAATTTTAATAGAGGAACGCAATCCATCATGTGCTGGCAAATAAATGGTTTATGTATGAAAGTGCGCAACGTTGAGATAATCCATTACTGGTGTAAATAATTTATAAATTTATATTTTCGTATACGTGCTATGCCGTTTGGGGTTTCACATTTCTTTATTTACTCACCCACCCCAATACTACCCACTATACCCCTTTTTTTCTCATGCTTCTTTATAACGCTCAATTTGCACAGCACCATAGTTCTCTTATATATGTGCCAACATCAAACTGTTGAAACGTGTGTGTATATATGGTTATACAAAAGGGTTGGGGGAGTTTTGAAATTGAAGTATGTTTGCTTTTGCATTGAATTTGTTAGGAATCTTACATTGAGCGTTGGAGAATAATTAGTTAAATACCTGTAGTAGGTATTATGAAGAGGAATTCATCCGCATTTTGCAAAGAATTTTCATCGAAAAAGCATTTTTGCTAAATTCGGATTATTATTTAGAAAATATGAAATTCATCTTACTTTTGAAATTTTTAATTTTTTTTAAGGAAATTATTTTTATGAATAAAATAGCGCGACCAGGCGCCTCCATTGCAATTGTATTTTCAATTGAGAATACAGTTTCATAAAACTCGGCGCCTCCACCGTTGCCTCTAGAATGTAAACCCTCTGACTACCAGGCGCCTCCATCTTGATTTAGAAATAATTTTAAATTAAACAAGAGTTTATTAGGGAAAAAATTTTATCAAAATCTTCTTTTTAACTAAACACTTTCACATCTTAATTGACAAAAAAAATCTAATTATTCACACATATCCCAACATATCCGGGTTTAAAAATAAAGTATTCGGACGAAATTAAATTCAATGTTTGAAAAGCATAGCTATGAGGGCATTTTTTGCATGACGGAATTGGTGAGATTGGACAAGAATTGGCATGAGTGGAAAATCTCACGAATCTCCCAATGCAATTGCTTTTCCGGTGTGATGTTGCGGAATCAAAATGTTCCGGGGTGGGGATGGCAGAGAGAAGGTTAGAGGAAATGAAAGCAAGAAAATGTTTGCCTCACCAATTGGTGGCCGGAAGATACCCGCTGGCATCCCATAAGCCACGTGATTCACCAAATTCTCTGCCCATCTCTTGGTCACTGTGTAGGTATTTGGCATCTCTCCAATGAGGCAGTGCTGGATGGCTTCGAAAGTGTCGTTATCAGCGATTCGGTCTATTTGTATCACTTGCTCGTACGTGATTTTGGGGCTGTAGCACCGCTCACCCACGTATTTGCGCTGGCAGCTCGAGTAGAGCGTCGATATATGCAGGAACGACTGAGGAGTTGCATTCAATTTTCCTGATTAGAATCTCCCAATACTGCACCATTGGGATACCCGCAGAAAATCTTCTTCCCATAGCAATTTCCACACACAGCACACACACAAAAAATATCACATCCGGCACTTACTTTCAGACACTGCATTTGCTGAGATAATTCAAGAACTTTCTTCGTGCCCAACACATTTATTCCCATGGCGTCTCGCAGTTTTTCGTTAAACTTCACCGATGCCACAATATTGAAGACAATCTGCAGAATAAATTATATATAACACAAGTCAACTCCCCATTGGTTGGTAACACAAATCCAACATTGCACTCACTTCCACCTCATTGACCAAAGTCAATTTGTCTTCCTCAGCAATATCCAGATCAAATGCTTCATAATCAGCAGCGATAGGAACAACTTTCTCTCCAAATTCGGGATTCTCTCCACGAAGTTTTATGAAGAGCTAGAGAGTATGTGGTATATATAGTATAGAGCAGAACAGGGAGTTTAAAACTATCGTTTGCTTTTAATTCCTAATTCCCAATACTCTTGGGAGGGATGAACTCACTTTTGCAGAACAAGCACATAGTCAATCATTTTATGCATCATTTGCCTCAATTTATATCATGTGGGTATAATTTATATGAACATACTATCACCTCATGTCCCATTTGATAAGCAAATATACTTATTATATATAAATTCATCAATTAAATTGCTTAATAAAGTCAATACGTTATAGTTTTCTCCTTCAATTTGTGGTTTAATTCTTTAACGAATATGCAGAAGTTGTGTTAATTCTTGTATGTATTTTACGTAATAATTAAGAAGGATAAGTTTTTAATAATAACATCTGAATGAAAAAGTTAGTAAATCAAAAATGATTTTTTTTTCCTATTTGATTTATTATTTCTTTGCAGATATAAAAGCTTTAAAACTTTTTTTCTCTAAAACACCATACAACCAAAACTATGAAAATTCTATTTTAACATGAATTTTCTCATTTTCCTATTTAATTTTATCTTATTGATTTGGAATGGATAGAAATATCATAAAAGGTTTCTATTTTCAACAAGAGTCAAATTAATTTAATTAAGAGAAAATTTTTAGAACTTTTATACACTATCGTCCAAGAACTAAGTTTTCTATACAATTTTAAAACAGATTTTGAGAAAATTTAAAAGGACATATCCTGGGCATATATACATACATATATGTATGTGTTAAAATTATGAAAGATATTTACAACAGCAAGCTTAATGAAATAAATTAATGCAAATGGACAGAAACGTAAATTTAGTTTATTTTATTTTAAAACCCATTCTCAGTCCATTAATTATTTTAAGAGTAGATTGAAATGTGAAAATGGTAGGTATTTTATCTCACGTGGAATGAATTGGGTGACCCATATATAGCTTGAGCACTTTATCATCATATAAAAAATTTAATTGAAAGCACTCCAAATGAGAAAGAACCCATCCCAATTTGAGTGTTATATGTTTCGGAATGCATCTAAAGGATATTTCCGTATTCTCCATTATACTCCAATTAAAGTGCTTGACAAACCTCCTCTTGGAAGAGCCTCTCGAGTCTCTCTTGTGCCGTCATGTTGTTTTTCCTCCTTATGAGAAGGTATATCCGCTTAATTGGAAATTTTCTCAGGAGTTTCTCTACCAGCACCTTACCAAGGAATCCCGTACCACCCGTGATCAGTATCACTGAATTACGATAGAATTCCTCAAAGGTTGAATCATCATCTGCTGTGGCAAAAGAGAGGGAAAGTTTTATCGGAATCTTTGCAAATTAAATTATAATTCGTGGTGTGGAGTTGTGGTTTTGCCATCTTTTCAGCAAAATCGCTCAATCCCATACCCAGCTCATGTGTTGCTTGGTGAAAATTCATACCCCCATGTACATCCATTGCTTGGAGGAAGTCGACTGACAAGGTTAAGTGGTGGCTGAAACTTCTCTCTATGCAATTTTATGCAGTCTATTCGGGGTGCATTCAGAGCTTTGTGAATTTTTTATAATGCAATTGTCTATACATCACTCGGGGTTGTATACTTTTTTCCCTTCACTTTTTCCCCCTCGTTTCCCGAAGGAATAAAGCCACTCACTGCTTTCACTGCACCCGTGTCGAACCCCTACCTCCCGTGTTGTAAGAAAACCCGTTGGTTTATATATATGCGCACGGTGGGGTTCGCACCGGTAAGACGAAGAAATACTCAAGACGTGCACCCCAATGTAATTTCACCCAATTTATTTCCACCAACTCTCACTGCACAAGAATGCTGCACTCATAGTTATAAAATTTTCAAAAAGCCATCTCCGTGCTACCACCTTGGTGCTCGTGTTTTATTTCATTGAAATTTAGTGAATTCTTTTCAGCGAGAAAGGAAAGTGCTGCTTGGAATAAAGAAAGAAGCGTCCCAGACACTCCAAGTGAGCTCATACACCACCCGAAACGATCTTAACTCCACCACCGAGTGAGAACAAATGCGGACGAGTGAGGAAAAATATGGCATGAAAGGAACGCATTAACAGGTGTTTATTAAAATTTAAAATTATCTACTCTAGGTGGTGGGAAACAAGGTGCTCAAGGTACACGTGTTTTGTTTAAATTCAATGTTAGAATATACGTTTATTAGAAAAGCTTAAGAAAATCACTGTACTAGCTAACAAATAACCGTAACATTTTTGATAGATCTTTGTGTGGCTTATACGATCAATGATTCACAAATGAGCCATTGTTCGATGCCAGTATTACAAAAAATAACGCAGAAAACAAAAAAATTATATAGCATAATAAAAAAACCCATCAAAACGTGAAATTTTATGTATGGAAAAAAAATTTTATTGTTCATTGGAGTTTATTAAAGATATGGTTAATTATAAGAATACAAGTTTTGCTATTTTTTTTCTTCTATCGCTTTTTTTTTTCTTATAACAAAAAACTTTGGTGATGCAGTTAGTCGTGGGTCAATTTATTATCGTGCATTGCGTGCGTATAAGTTCAGTGCTTGATTTAAGAGTTGAGTGCTTTTTAAGTTCCATAAAAATTGAATAAAAAAAAATGAAGCGATCTTATCGTTATAGTGCTACTTATTATCGAAACGTGAATCTGTTGCATATAATGAATCTTATTACCTTGATTTGATTGTATTTTGGCTTATTTAGCAATATAATTTAACTGACACAAGAAATTATTAAATTTTCATATTTTTCTAAATTTTCAGTAAATTACAATAATTGTGAAATTTGGAAAATAGCGAGTCAACATGTCCGGGCGTGGAGGGCCTTTTAAGTAAAATTGCTTTATATTTCAATATTCTGAGCAATTGGGGGCCCAAAATGATGTGGAAAGGCTTCCTGAGGGGTAGTTGGGTTCATTACTTGCGTTTAAAAAAATAATTAAATAATTAAATTTTTGACCCATAAAAAAACATTAATTTCGGTAAAAAAAATTTAAGAAAATTTAGATGGGAGCATCATTTAAGTTCCTTTGAGGCGATTTCAAGACGGTAGAACCGCATGGCATATTTTTTTCATTTGGAAAAAATCTAAAAACTCTATTATTAAATAATATCAATTATCCATTAGAGTTTGTCATTTATTATGATGGGAATATCGACGCCATATGATTATTATGGGCGTGCACCATATTTCCCCTCCATTTATGACAGCGGAATGTTTTGGGATATTTTTTGAAACATTTTTGTTTCAAAAAATTTTAGTTGCGAGACGGTATACGGAAAAGTATATTTCAAAGTTTTGCAACGTTGAGATTACTAGTTGCGGCAACGCAGATATCTATTGACCATCTACTTCGAGGCAATGCAGATATATACCGTTAGGCATGGTTGCATTGTAGTAAATGTAATTCTGCGCAACGTTTAGGCAACTATCAATGGTTTGTTGGGATATGATATGTGTATACATGATAGAGTTCCCTACTTATAAGCAGAAATTGAATCAGAATCTTAAATTCAACCCTATGTCTCCCAAGCAAAATTGACTACCCCTCCAGAGACACCAAAGAAAAATGATCTTTTCTTTTGGAAATAAGTCCCTTATTTTAATTTTGAGAGTAAAACAATTTTAGTAAATAATAAATAATATCTTTCATGTCAGTTCTACGAAAACTTAAAGTTTTTTCAAAGAAAAATATAAAATATATTTTTAGAAAAAAAAAACAAGAAAACTTCTATTGGAACACCTTGAGTATAAAATGAAAACTTACAGTTTCCATCCACCACCAACACAACCCATACAGACAAGACAACCCTCCAATATGTGGGAAATAGGGGAAATACAAATTTATCGTCTGTCCACGCTATGACGAAGTCCGGTGGCGTAAAGCAGCTGCTGGAAAATCACACGATTCTCATGAAAAATTAAGATCAAACAGTATTGATATTTTCACACATGTATAAATAACACCCATCCATACACCCCACGGTGGTATTGATCACGCCATTGCATCCCTTTCTATTAAGGTAAAAGGAAGTTTTTTTTTGTTTTTAGTTTATACGATGGCATGACCCATGATTCTAATGGGGTCAACTACTGGTCAACCACGTGTGTCATTTGGTAGCGTCTGCAGCATTAGTTTTCCGAGAGAAAATGTCGGAAATTTGTGGAACATATCAGAGTATTAGGCCAGCTGAGATGTAAAATTACCTACAAATAAATCGGGACTAACCAAATTTTGCACTACTCGATTCAGAGAATTATAAGAAACCTTTTTATACTTACTGGAGTGCTCTAAAACTTATGCTCCTTTCAGAAAATGCGTTTAAATATTCCCATACATTTTCCCATAGAAGCCATCAAAGCCATTGAACGAACAAGTGACGTCACTGGGGGGTTTCAAGAAATTGCTCACACAAACTCCACAAACCACATAAAATACTATAGTTTTTACAATTTCCACTCAACAAATTATAACGAGGATTAAAAAAAGTACTTCCTACATGAGATAATGCAGAAATAATAAGTAAACACACATTATTTCACACAAAAAAATCCCCACAAAAATGAAAATATTTACTCGAAAATTCTCAACTGTCAAATCATACTTTTTCGGAACACGAAATTCAGCGACGTCGCATGTTCGTTCAATGGCTTTGATGGCTTCTATGGAAAAATGTATGAAAAATTTTTCAAACGCATTTTCTGAAATGAGCATAAGTTTTAGAGCATGCAGGTAAATATTAAAAAATTTCTTATATTTTTATGAATCAAATGGTGCAAAATTTGGCTAGGCCGAATTTATTTAAAAGTTTGGGGTCATTTTCCGCTAATTCTACTGGCCTATATGTATCTCTCACCGGATACTGAAGGAGCTTTTTAGCTTGATTGATTCACTTTGAGGAGGTCACCCACGTACATTTTGCTTCAAATAATTCCCATTCTCTTCAAAAACAAATTGTCGACCTTATTTTTCTGGGTATTTTTAGCATCTTCATTCTCAAAATATTTTCTTGTCGTTTATTTTTTACTTTAACAACATAAGAATATATGGGTGAAATTGTCAAAAGAAGCTTTGAAATTGTACCTCAATTGATTCATAAGTTGAACTTGAAATATTTTCTTTCACTGGAAAATAGAAATAAATCACATGAGAATTTCTTTAATTGATTGTCCTTGATAGAAGTCATTTTATAATGCTTTCAACATAACGTTCAATTTGTTTGTAGCTTTAAGAAAATATTACCATTGCATTTCATGAAAAGTCGTTCTTGTTAATCATGAAATTGTAGAAGGATAAATATATATTAGACTTTAATATTATATACTTAAAATAATTTGTAAGCAATTTGTAAGAAGATAAAACACGTTTATAGGTTTTTTTTCCTACAGATTTTTATTTCTCTTCTCATTTAGACTTTTTTATACACAAGAAAAAGAATTTCCTTAAACTATGTTGAATTAAAAATAAAAGATAAATAAAACTCATAAATATTAAAGAAAAGTTCTTTTTTTTTCTATTTCTAGAGACAAAATCACATTTATTTGGTATGAGCAGGGATAGTTTTTCTGTGTATAATTCTATTGCAAACATAATCTCTTTTTGTGTATTTTCTTTTAATTACAAAAAGAAAATATTTTTATTAGTTTCTATGTAATGTTATGTGGTTTAAAAAACGTTTTCTGTCTCATTAAATATAAACTATCTGTTCAACAAGAGCGTTCTTACTAGAAATATTTGTTCTAATTCGATATTTTTCGCTGTAGTTGATGACTCTCTGGTAGAAATGAAACCCTGATTTCAGATTTTAGCTGTGTTTCTTTCAGACACAGCTTTTGTGTACCGAGCAAAATCGAAAGTCGTCAGATCGGGCTCAAACTTGGTATAAGCACGAATTAGGGTCCCCACATTCCAAAAAACGTATGCGCCAAAAAAAAATTTTTCCGGCCGGCCGTCCGTCCGGCCGTCCGTCCGGAGTTCAGAGCTAAATTGCAAGAGAACGGTAATAGATAGAGACTTGCGGTAAACGGCAAAGTTTAAATATCGAACGGAAGACATCCGATTATGATGTCAAATTTTACCCCCCCACCCCCGCATCCGCCATTTTGAATAACCTCAAAATTTTGTTTTCGCTATATCTCAGCCCCTGTAATAGCTAAAAATCTGAAATTTTTATATGTTATAGGGGCCATCAAGACCTTTCCAACGATACCTCATTTTCGAAAATCGGTCAAGCCGTTTAGTCAATATGGCCGCCACAATTTTTCATCGAAAATCGACCATAACTCGAAAACGGCTTGACCGATTTTGATCAACCCGGGCTCAAATGAAAGCTCTCAACAAACCCTACAACTCTCTAGAACATCCGAAGTTTCAAAAGTGAACGCTAGGGGGCCAAAAATCAAAAACAAAATTTTCGATGAGTTTTCGATGAATATCTCGAAAACTACGACATAATTTTTTTTCATTTTTTGATATGTTGTAGCTGACCATATAATCTAGCTTCGTGCCAAAAATGAAGAAAATCTATGGATCCGTTCTCGAGATATAGCCTTCCAAAGTTGGCATGTCATATCTCGGGTTCTACAAGTCCGATTTTGATCAACTCAAGCGCAAATGAAAGGTTTCGTGAAACCCTACAAATGTCTAGAACATTGAAACTTCGAAAAATGACCGCAAGAGGCGCTAAAGTCAAAAACAAAGTTTTCGAAAATTTCGAACTCGAATTTTTCGAAAATGGCGACATAAATTTTTTTCATTTTTCGATATGTTATAGCTGACTTCAAGACCTTTCAAACAAAAAAAATTTTATGAAAATCTATGGATCCGTTCTCGAAATATGGCCTTCCAAACATTTCTTAGGGTATGACTTTTCAACTTTTCCCGACTTTTCGCGTATTTAAATTAATTCGCGTTCTAGTTTGCTCTCACAAAATTGTTACACTGAAAGAAACACAGCTCTCGTAAGCTTGGTCAGCTTACCAGTACATTTTTCTTCCTTTTTAATCGTAAAATTATGAATTCTTTGTTATTTTAACAATATATTTTTTTTAATTCCTATTTTAAAGAAATCATTATCTTATTATTTATTCTTTAAATTAATTAAAATTAGACAAGCCATCTAATTGATATGAACAGAATAAATTAAAGTTGTAAATGACAAACAAGAGTAAACCAGAACATTATTAGAACAAATGAATATTTTAACAAACATTTGTGATAATTTTCTACACACAGATTGCCTGAATAATTAATTAAAAAATGGTTTTCATTAGGTAACCAAAGGTACACTCTTGCTAAACAGACTGTTTGAGAAATGATAGAAATATATTTAGAGTGTAGGAGGATAAAATTAGACAAATTCCAGAGTGCGGTAATAATAAAGAGAGAGTATTTTGGGAATGGCTTGCGTTTTTTCTTATATATTTCATATAGCCGCCCTCGTGCAGACATTGCCCCCATTGCCCCCTTTAGAGATCAATATCCTCAAATAGGATACCAGAAGCGACACCTTGTCGTGCATGTCGTACCTCATCCCCGCTCTCGGTGCCCTCGTCGTGGCTTGCTGTGGGCGAGGAGAATGTGAACAATTCGGTGTCAGAAGTGTTGTTCTGCTTCTTCTTCGGCATGAGTGACTCACTGTACAATATGTCATTGTATTCGCCGATTTTACTGCCACAATTGGTGCATTCGCCCTGCCGGACATTCCCGGATGAATAATTTGCCTTCTGCCGATCACCGAGAATGCAATTTTTCACAGCTTTCCACTCCACTGCACCACGATGGTGAGCCTTTTTGCCTTCTACATGACAAACAATGAGGTTGTTTGGGGTCACAGCGTTTTGATTTTGGGTCTTTTGGCGTGTTGATGTGTTTGTGTAGTTGGATCGTATTGAACTTACGCGTGTGTACACCGATTTCTCACTATAATCACCATGATCGAACCCTAGGCGGCATAGTGGGCAGCGTTTGCTGAATTCCCTCTTGAATTTTTCCTAAAAATGTACAGACAAAAATTTTATTTGTAGATCTCTTTTTTTTCAGAAATTCTAGGCTTCTAACTTAAAAATTTTAAAATTTACTATTTTTACATTAAATTTTGTCATTATTTGTAATTTTTAAGAAATTTAATAAAACAAAAAAACTTTTAAAATAATTTTTTCTTAATCTTGAAATTTTAATGTGAATTTTCATTTTTTATTTAGTACATAACCTTACATATTTAAAAAGAAGTAAATGATACTCTAATAAAAAAATACGAAAGAAATATAATCCTGATTCTAACTATATATCATAAATCTACTTTAAATTTTAATTTATAATATAAATCAATGGATATCCAATAAAAGTTTCATTACCAAACCAAGATAGGTAGATTTTAATATTTCATTTTTACCAATATAGTTACGCAAAAATTCCTTTTAACTCACATTGTAAATGCCATAGATGAATGGATTGTAGGAGGAATTGCTCATGGCTATCCAATCGGAGCAGAAAAATATGATATTTATGTAGCGATAGTCATTTATTCCAGGCCACGTTGCTTGTAGCACGTTGTAGAGCTGCAGTGGTAGCCAACAAATCCCAAAGAGAGCCACAACAATTAGCAGCATCTTAATCACCTTCTTCTTGTTCTTCAACAGTGTAACATCTCGATCATTTTGGGCATTTCCCGGTGTCTTTGAGCCCCAAAGTTTCACTGCCATTTGAATATAGACGAAGCTAATCACACAGAAGGGGATTAAATACTGAAAAAAAAAATATTTTAATTAATTTCTATCATTAAATTGATTGATTTTTTTTCAATTAAATTTACTTGAACAAGAACCAAAATGTAGCGATATATCCTCATTTGTTCATCTGTTAGATTTTCATTGTTACAGAAGGGCTTCGAGAGGACGATGAGGTCTCCCTCACCTGTTGAATAGAAAAACGGTTATTATTATAACATCTCGATACAAAGTCTTGGCTGGGAGTTATAACAATTCCCAGACACAAACTTTGTATTGAATTCTGTGTGAAGCTTGTGTCTTGGGTTAAAGTTAAATGTTTGGCTCATGGAATGGAAATGCGATATATCGTTGAAAATAATTGTTATCTGCATACATAAAGCTTCTATTTTGATTAAATTAAAATTCTTTATAATAAAATTGTGATTTTTGAACTCAATTGTTTAAATATAAATTCATCTGTTATTGAAATAAATTATGAGATTTTAAATTTAACGACAATTAAACAAGATTGTGCTATTAAATGAAGCCTCAGTCAGTCTACCAAATGGCAATACTGTGGACAATAATGGCCAATTTTTCCTGACCATAAAATCAACATAGTATGTAGAAGTGAGGTATATAAAGTAACCCCAAATAACTTACGTTTTATTAACTCCTTCACTTGAATCACTTCCATTGCGTAGTAAATTGGGGCTGCGAGGAAGATTGAAAAAATCCAGATGCATGCAATAATAATCCTACACATATTTTTGGACTGTCTCGCCCTGAAAAAGAAAATTGTGGTTAAAGATAAATTGACCTTCTCAAGCTGAAGGGGAACTATTCTTCATTGGCTATTCGATATCGCGGAATTTCCATCTTTTACGGGATTCTACTCCTTTTGACCCTTTGGCGTTCTTCTGTTATCGGATACTTATCTCAAATAGCTATTGATATGATTGACCCCATTTCTCTCTCTATAAGCTTTTCCTCATTTCCCTCATGAACTCAATGAATGGGTTTCAATGAGCAAAAGTGGGCGGCTTGGTTAATTTGAGAAATTTAATTGCTTTGCTTGATATATGAAACAAACTTAAAACCATTGATTATATAGAATTCTCACAGAGAATTTTGCTGTAGCAATAAAGCTCAAACTGGAGCAATCTCATTTAGGAAAATTTTCCTGTTATGTACAATTTTGCAGATTTTTCCATTCCTTATATATAAAAAAAACATTCGACGGGCATTTCTGGGACGGGGGTTGTTGAACCGCCTTTGCGATGATGAGAGAATGGTTTATAATGGAAAATTCGGTATTAATTATACGAAAGACTAAATTAAACTGTATACCAGTGATGGGACAAAACATGGAAAATTCATTAAATGCGTCGAAATTCGTTTATTGTGAGGATTGATATTTCTCACATGACTACCATTCAGGGGCGAGAATCCATGGGGTGCGGATGAAAATTTGTTGATATAACGGAGCCCCCATTGCAGAACAAAAGCCCACACAGAAAACACTCTTACACACACCTTCAACAGTTTGCATAAACCGATTAAATTTTCTGTATTTTACACCACTTTGAATTTGATTGATGAGCTACAAAAACCTATTTGGCGGCTTATTTTCAAATCTGCAATCATACCATTTTGTATGGGAAGGTAAATTTAGCAACGCGGGAAATATCAAAGCCAAAATAGTGTTAATATAGTAAATAACAACTCCATTATTTTGGCTAACCACAGGCAAGTCATTAAAGCGAAATATACGAGTCTCTTGTTCAAACTAAATTCATCTAATAAACATGCAGTATGTGAAAATAGTTTTATTGACTAAAGTTTGAAAAGCATATTCTACTGAAAGTTTCAGAATTTTCCTACAGTATTTAGCCAGAGCTAACGTGTTAAAATCATAAGAAAATTTCTAGTTGAGTAACAAATTCAAGCCTCTTGGAAAATGTTTAGGAAAGCCTCTTTCTTATTTGAAACCAAATTCTTTGTGGAATTCTTTAAAAAAATTCCTTTAAAGAGTTTGAAACTAACCCCTCCCCAAAGCCCTAAGAAATAGGACTATAAGAATAATTTGTTTCTTCGGCATATCTTTTAATTCTTACTTCCCAAAGACGCAAATTTGCATTCTGATTAAATGATAAATCGTGTCAACGTCCTACAATTGTCAAATAAAAATATTCATCCCCCACAGTTCTCTGCTTTTCGTGCCTCCGCAATGGATTCTGTCCAAAAAAAAATTGCATTTTACGACTTGATTTTCCGGAAAAGATTTCCCGATGCAAAGAGTTATTTTCGGATGAAAAATTAACGATGGAAATGAAACATGTAGGCACATTGATAAAATTAGTGATTAATTGGTTTTAATAAATTGGATCAACAGGTGAAAAACTCCTGGCAGTATAAAGGAACTTTTTTTGGCAAGTCTTCCGTGCCACGGGGAAAATACGAAGTTATATGCAAAAATCTACCCCAATACAATCTTCATTGTTTAAGAAAATACCAAAAGGAAGGTCTATTAAAAGTGTCAAGACATTTAACTTTCCACCCAATTTAGCTGGGTGAGCTTTAAAAGGGAACGTGGGTGCGGAAATACCTTTAAATTTTGCGAAACTCACCTCAGAGGATTAAGGATGGCCCGGTGTCGGTCCACGGCAATTGCTGTCAGCGTCAGGACAGACACATTAACGCTCAAGAGCTGAACAAATGGGCAGAAACCGCACATAAATTTGGGCAAATTCCACCGCTGAAGAAGGGCGGCCTGGAACTGAAAAATAAACAGGCACGTTTTAAAAGAAATTCACATGAAAAAGAAAATCTCAGAGCTTCAGAAAAAAATTTAGGATGTAAATAAAATTTATGAGGGTTTGTAATTGATTATAATAATGTCGCGGTTGCATAAATCTCTTGTGGGTTCTCATGAGTCAACAATTAAGATTTTGTGATTAAATTAATTTGCGTGGAGAATAATTATGTGGAAAAAAATGTTAGTTCTGCGTGCGATTTGATCTTCTAGTTCTTTAGCTGAAGGAATCACGTCTTAACCATTTACGCTAACAGGAGTAAAGTGTAAGATAAGGATGAGGAGAGTTACTTACTTGAAAGGGAATGGCAAACATCCCAATAATCACATCAGCTAGGGCCAAATTGGCAATAAAGAGATTCGTCACAGTTTGCATTTGGCGGGTTGTCGCCACAATCCAGATAACCAGCCCATTCCCAATTACGGCAAGGATACTTATTGTGCCATAGAAGATGGATAGGAGCACAACAATACCCACTGGAACATCATAGAGGAGATCATCCACATTGAGCTCCTGAAGTTCCGAAAAATTCTGCTGTGTTCCATTGAAAATCTCTCGGTAGAACGTACTATTTACCTCCACGTCAGCCATTTAGCAAACTGCCAAAAGGAGAAAATTTTACATTTAAGGTATATTTCATATTTTCAATTAATTTCATCACATGTTGTTTATACCATGACACCCTCATGTGGTAAACCATACCGCTCTCTTGTATATTGCCATGATAAACCAAACCACCATCAACATGACTATTTTATGTTCTACCACCATATTATTTTGTGTATTTTGTGTTTTTTGTGTATTAATGCGTTGTACATCCCATGATTTACTTTGAATGCATTTTAATTTACACCCCTCTGAACCATCTGCTCTCTATCAAATTATCAATAAATTATCAGCATCATAGCAAGAATTTGATTTAGAGAAATTTTATTTATCTCATTGCAAACTTAAACAGAATCATTACACGCAGCCCCAGGGGTATTAATAAAAGCATGAAAATCAGGATGTGTATTCAATCCATTGCAAATACGAATCATTTCTTTGGATTTTCATAAAATCACATCACAATATTAATTTAATAATACATTTAAATTTAAATTATGAGAACCCTGTAAAGGGCTTTCATGGGGAAAGCCCGTAAATGTTAATCAAGTCTAATAAAATTCATCACTTTTGAAATAAATCAATTAAAAGATGGAGTGTGGTTTGCGTGGTTTACACTTCAAATCCAATTAAAAGTTCTTCATTTTGATACAAAATATTGTGACTGATAATTTGATACTATGGCAAAGAGAGCGCACTTCCTGGCATCCTTTGAAATACTCCTCACACAGTGACTAAACCACGAATTTTGCGGTGGGAAAAGGAGAAAGTCAAGCAACAAGTGTGCGAAGTTTATTTTTAAGTCTCGCTTAGTATATACATTTTCTTGCTAATAAGCGCCTTGAAATGTGTGGAGTAAACAACCACCGTCTTCGCATAGCAGCAAAAGGTATTTTATTTCTTCTCAAAAAATCATAATTTTCTTTTAGATGTGATCCTTTTTTAGTGTAGTGATTCTTTCGAAGAAAAGAATAGCATAGCTTTTGTGTACCCCACGAAAATTTCCCCACGCTTGAGTGTGTGGTAAAACTTGTCTTGTTTTTTTTTTTTGTAGAAAATGTTGGTTAATAAATTCCTTCTCTCTGTAGCCACTGAAGAAGGCTCCGGACGGAGCCGAAAGCTCTGGAAAAGGTAATTTTTTCTGGGTGAGAACCCAATATAACTGACGAAAAACTCGGAAAAGATGTTGAGAGTTCGGTCAAGTAATGATTATGCTGATTGAAATACGGGAACGACCTTCTTTATATTTTCTTAATTTATTTTCATATGCGACGTTTCGAGGGCGTGGATTTCCCTCTTCTTCGGGCCTACATAAATATGTTTACAAAACATTATCAGAAATAGAACCCACAATAAATAATAAACAGAAATTCTTACAATGATAGTGGCGGGATAATAACATCAATATAAAATCTATCAATACTATCATTCTATACAATGCTAATAAAAAAATGCCGTCGATTATACCACTTAGAATGATCAAAAGATCATTTGTGACAATTTTCATGGCTCTAGCGAAAACTTCTCATTTTTATTTATATTTTTGTTTCCCGAATGGTGTATAAAAAAAACTCGCTTTTTAGCTAGAACAATTCTTATACGCACACGTTTTCTCAAATGTATGAATAATAATAATCTATTTACACCCAAATACATGATAATTTTTTTTTAGGCAAATGTATAAATATATTACGAGAAGAAAGGATTTGTTTATTCATTTACTTACAGAAAGCCCCAACCGTACGATGTTGTCATTTATTTTTGTATCAATAATATGGAATTTACGATGCTTTCATTCAAAATTCAGAGAATTCCAAGAAAAACTTGGGATTTCTTTTTTGTGCATCGTCATGGAAAATCAAGTAAATTCTTTTAAATCTTTAAGAAACATTTTATTCATTAATAGCACGCAAAAAAGACTTTTCTTACGCGCCTAATCCGATTTCATGGTAATGCCTAAAAACCACGCACAAGGACATTTTGTTTATTATTTTTTTAAACCCTCCATCATGACTCATTCCCCGGTTCGAAAAGCCATCAAACACTTTTCCGAATGAATAAACATTCCTAGGGGCGGGATGTTCCAAATCAAAAGAAAACATTGATTTTCTCTTTTTTTTTTATATAAAAACGAAGCGAAAATATTAACTCAATGAAATTGACGAATTTTAAGTCTATGTATGGCGAATAATGTATGTAATGCAATTCAAATTTGATTGCGTGCAAATTAATTTAATTGAATGAAAATAAATAATATTCGATGTAATTGCGTTGAGAGCCACGCTATGTAAATTTTTAATGAAAAATCATGCTGCTGTTTAAAGACCCTCCATTGTTGATTAAACGTTAATTACCAATTAAAAAAATATTGAAAGGAAAATTGAGAACAAAGGTTCGTTGCCACAGAATTCCTTTAATTTTTAAAACGGGTTATATCGAAGATTTTTTTTTGCAAAATTGTTTTTAATTCTTCTGAAAATTATTTAGAATATTTAAGCAAGAAATGTTCTTTAAATTTAATGAGAAGAATTTCACTTTAAGAGCATAGAATAAATTTTTGTGCTCAAGAATGTTTCTTTTGTGCTATTAAACTTATGAAATCTTTCAGAAAACCACTAGTTTTCTTAAGTTTCCTTTTAAATTCTTGGAAATTTTCTAACAGTTCTAAACATAATAAATAGAGCATAAATTTCTTGCGCAGGTTTCAAATGTTCCGAACTTTCTCAGAAAATAGATGAGAAAAACATATAACAAGGTTTTGAAAAAAATTCTTAAGACAGGACAGAAATACCCTTGACCCTGCTCTTGACGATAAAATCTATAAGAACTCAAGCTGCTAACTCACCGATGTTCCCTAGAAAATTAATCTTTTTGTACCCAAAATAATCGCATAAACCTCTTCATTTGATCTTCTTCTTGCCTGAGCGGAAATTAATTTTCTACGTTCCACGTATGTAAATTTATTGAGGCGCGATTGCGTAGAAAATTGCAAAACATCCCTTTAATCTGTTTACCCAAAATTAAGAAGCAATTTATTGGGCATTTCGCGTTCTCCAGGCGGTGGATTGTGAAATATTGTGCGCTAAAAGAAAACCCCAACTGATAAGCCAGCGTTATGCTTTTATACCACAATGTGGGGTGTCGCGTGAAGAAGGTGAGACGGAAGAGAAGTGCGATAATGAGGGTGGAATTTATTGGAAAATGAGGAAAATGTAATGAAGCTATAAGATTGTAAATCATCCTAATTTTCCCATCCAATATTTCGGGCATAAATATCACAGCGTGGATAATGTGCGCGAGGAAAAATATGGAACAAGGCTATAGGGGGATCGCATAACTTTCTTCACTTCTTGCACTTTATGACCCATCTCGCAATGGTTCAATGCCGGATTTATTGAATTTTTCACTTAAGAAAGAGCACACAAAAAATTATATTTACAAAATTCAATAAATGAACTTATTTTGAAAAACATTTTATTTACCCTCATTTGTGAAATGAGATTTACGTACTAAGAAATCACTCAACACACCCTAATTTGCTTGTCCTTTACACACAATTTTGTGCGCAATTGAGATATTTCTTTTAATACATTTCTTCACACCCCGGGTGGGCGATTAAAAGCCAAACTCAAGAAGAAAATCTTTTAATTGCTAGAATCATAACCAGTTTGCGTTTGTTCTCACCTAAATGCTGTTTGTATTAATTTCCCCAAAATTTGAAATAAACCTTCTTGCACATTTACGCTACTTAGACATATTTGAAATAAATTTGCAAAAAAACTGACGTATTAAATTGGTTAGATGGCATTGAAAGAGGTTCTGGTTGGCACACAAAATTGTATGTATGTTCGATTTAGCAAAGGTAAACAATTCCTATAAGATAAACACTATCACTTGTGGGAGTATAGAGGAGCATATCATGAAGAAAGGCGTGAATAAGTGAAGATATTTATTTTAATCTCCGAGCTCTTCATTGTAACATCCGAGAGAGTATTACTTACACACAATGATGAAGAAAATTCCTCCACCAGGCATAAAAAGAAATGCTCACAAAAGATAATGCTTGACTAACAGAAGCCTTGTTAGCTTTTTATAATCACAATGAGGATTAGTAAAGTGTGAGAATTATTTTACTGGATTTTATTATTAAGCTAAAAGAGTAACACTGTGGTGAGACAAGATGGAAAGTACATAGAGATACATAAGCTTGGTGATTAAAGTGAGAAGGCTCATTGTGTGGGAGAGTATTGTGATATACTTTTCTATCTTTTTGCGATAATGAGCTTTAAGTATTTTCCTGTCTTTCCCGCTTATTTCTGAAATTTTTTAAATTGATCAAATCAGTCACTAAATTGCTCAAATTTCTTTATCAATTTTCAAAGTTTTTCTTCGTACCTTCTATATTTCAATTTTGATAAGAAATTCCTAAAGATATGGTACTTCAGCGTATATCGTCAAATTAAAATCAATTTGATAATCCCTCAACCAAATGATTTATGAAAATGCTTTTAAAACATTTTTTCAGACAAAAATCATGAAATTTTCCTTTGCAAAATTTTAAAGTTTTCTTTTATTGAATTCTTTTAAGTTGAAGACCTTTCAGATTCAACGACGGTTTGATTTATTTTTAGTCCTTATTATGTTTTTTCTATAACCTGGAAAATTGGAAAACCATTAATGATTGATTAATATCTCATATCTGTAGAAAAAGCTCAATTTCATCTGACAAAGTGAGTCTGAAAATATAACATTATGACTGAGCCTTAAGATTAGACCAATACTGGACATTTATTGCTACTTGGCATGAATATAATAAAAGAATGGAATATATAGCCTCAGGAGATATTTCTCTATAATACAGCTACCATACAATAAATAGCAAACCAATATCTATAAAGAAAAAAAAAGAGAAGAAACATCAGCCAGGATGGAACTAAATAGACAAAATAGACAAGTTGAGATATGTATGCTAAAGCCAGACATAAATACACCAATAGATAGCTCCTTGAATGTTCAAGGAAGTCATCAAAGAGACGTAATTTTCTTTTTTTCATCTTGCGACACTTTCACAAAAGAAGAAAAATGCGACTGGAATATGCCATAACGACCTCATTCTCTTTTCTTTTCCTCTAAAAATAGAGCTAACCCAATGTTGCTGAGTGGAAAAAAATCAACATCATCTCTTCTTTGCCTTCCAATTTAACCAATTTGCATTCTCTATGCTCAAGTTGCATTTTTATTAAGTCTCCTTTGTAAATCACACCAATAAGCAATCTGTAATACTCAATCACATTTCATATCATGACTTCAACCCTTTCCGCATGTCTATGGGAATGTGCTATTAGGTAACTATCAATAAATTGCCTCTATAAATAAATCATATTGTGATATGGGAACATAGGAGAAACCATATCTCTATTCTTAGTCATAAAATGCTAAATATATTTATAGATTTCGGTGTGATATATCCGGAATCAATTACAGATATAACATATACATAGTACAACACATTTTCCCATATTTCAGCAACAAAGAGATTTCTTTTGGAGATACCCGAAAAAAAATGTGGTAGTACCAGCATTTTCCGTTGAGAAGCAACATTATCCAGGGAAGATGAGAGAAAATTCTATCAGGTAATTCAATTCATTGTTATTTAGATAAATAGCCCATCTCCAGAGAATTATGGAGAAGAAGTTCTTTTTAAATTTTCTTTTTTTTTTCATTCCATTTGCATTCATTTGGAATGAGATAAAGATAGGAAAGAAGTTGGTCTCATTGGATTACCAACTTTGGGTAGAACTTTGTGATTTTCTGCATTTGTGCGGATTCAGAAATAAACCAACCTATTTTGGTATTTTCCTTTTGCTCTTGTGAACATTGTTTTGTCAGTAAAGATGTGGGCTTTTTGGGTAATAAATGAGAAGTCATGTAACTTCACAAAGTTCTAAATTGAGGCTTGTTTGAGATTTTCAAAGATTTTTTTTTCTTTTGAAAAATGAAACATAAATTAGAATAAGAATTTAAGAAGCGGTGCTCTGATTCGAAATTCCATGATTTTTGCCATTTGTCGCGGAAGCAAATAAAACAAATATTTTACGAACAAAGAATGACCTAAAAGGTAGTTTCAGGGTAGTAAATTTCCAGCAAAACTGTCACCCCTATGTCAAAATTTATTAAATGTAATCTCAACAAAGTGAATTCTTCAAGGACTTTTCTGATATTTATTTTGATGCTTCATAGGCAGACGGAATTTTTCTTTATTCCCATTTTGAAAGCCCAAATCTCTCATCTTGGGGGTGCAAAGGGCGAATGTACAAAAAAAAAGGTGAAATTAAAAATCCTTATCGGATTCGTATTGTCGCTAATGAAATAAATTAATTTCTATCCCGCAGCATCTCTTCATACCTCCCACCCCATCCCTTATGGATCCCATGAAAATATGTCATGTCCATCACAAGTGTTTTTATGAAGCACCAGAGGAGTATTTATATTTGACGAGCTCAGCGTGGTAGTCCCCAACAAAAAAAAGAGAAATTAAATTTTGAACAAATTAAATAAAGCTCCATTTGGCACCCAGAAGAATGGATTTTCCGTCATCTGCGCAAAGGGAAACTTTTGTGAAAATTCCAAGTCTTTTTTTTTTCACCAAAAGAATTTCACATAAATTCGCTTAACTTCTGATAACACACACATATAGGAAAAAAATACAAATTCGTAATATAAATACCATATTTGCCACACTCTGTGACATTTGATGGACAGATTAATAATTATTTTTCTTTAATTCCTCAAACCTATATGCTTGTGGTACTGAGGCGTGATATTAAATTCTTTTGTGAATTTAAACACATTTATCCTGAAGAAAATCCCACAAGAACGCTGCTTAGATGTAGTTAAATGCGATAAATGTCAGTCATCCACATAAAGCTTTACTCGAAATGCAAACTATTATGTAAACTATAATTAGAGCTTTTCAAAGACAAAAGCTTGAAAGCACTCTTACAATTTAATTAAATTACGTAAAAATGAAAGGAATTTATTCGTTTAAAGGCATAAGGACATCTAATTAATTCGATGTAGCTAAATTCCAGGTAGTTTCTTTAATTCTTGAATAAAAAAAATATAAACCACGCCTCCATTGTAACTTTTACAATTCTTTTTAATATTTGGTCAAGATTTTTCATTGATTTTATGAGAGATACCGAATGAATAAACTCCTTTCTTTTTTTGTAAAATATTGCCGCAAGATACATTAATTCATCTCAGGTTGAAAATGCATTTTTTTCAAGTTGTTCCAAAATTCTTGCACGATTGCCTTCATCTCAATTTGCTGATTAATTCACGAAAAAAAATGACGAAATAAAATATTCATTAAGGGGTGGAAATTAATATGCTTCCTATCGCTTCATTCTATCATCTAATGTATATAAATATTATATAATTAATCAACAGTATATAAATTTCATCATGTTTATCTCCCTTTTGCATTTTCATACAACAAAGCAAAGAAGTAAAGTTTTCCAGCATCCATAATGCAACCCTTTGCAATAAAAGCTGATGACGAGAAAAGCGTCTTTTATGTGCGTCAACTGCAACTTTTAATTAAATTTCTGAACGTTCTGAACAGTGTCACTGCCAATGAGGCAATCTTGTGGACAAATTTACGTGCTTGTGCTAGATGACCTAGGTAGATGGGGACGAACTCTGTGGTGGTAACAATAAAAAAAAACGAACCCCCAGAAAATTGAGTTTGGAAGTGAAAATGAGAAGAGACAGCATTATCACCTCAATCATGAGTCACAGAAAACAATCAATAAGTGAAGCATATTTCATCTTCTTGATTGTATCCTCTAGAGTTAATTGAATTCATACGTCAAACCAAGGAATAATTCAAGAGGGTTCTAGGGCGAAAATTGAATTTCATTTATAAGTCACCTAATTCTCCACGTGAGCCTAAATAATAATTCATCTGTGTCCTGACCTATGTAGAAGACTTTTGTGCTTGCTACTTCAAATGCAAGGCAGTCTAAATTTGCGCATTATATTGTTGGAGGTTTCTATTTAAAACTAAATCATTTTCAAAAGCAACCTGCGCGGCATTTTTGAATTAAATTTTGCCATGTAGCTGTTTGCATATGAGAGGATATTTATTTGCTTTTATACGTCTTTACTTTGTTACAAAACCAAACCGACTGCCATTTGCAGAAAGCAAAGCTTTATGGGTGAAATTTAATTTTGTTTGCAGGTTGTCAGGCAATATAAAGAACATCAACATCACTAGTTGGGAGGAATTAATTTGAAATCTAGAATAGTGGTTATAAAATCTTTTAAAGTGGTTTCGCATGAAATGATTCCCGTGGCGCAGGACAGGATATTTAATGAATTTAGGAGCTTTTATTAGAAAGATTTGCAAAATGTAGTGACGCACATGCATTAAAATTTTTTATATATAGTCAAATGCTCTTTCATTTGGTACTACAAGCTCTCTCGAATGAATTCAAAAATAAATCCCAAAAGCCACTGGATGTGCACTTAACCACTTTAATCGCCTTTTCATATTGACAATTTTTTTCAGTGAGTTTTGGGAGATTGTAGTATCAATTGGGAGATTTTATGATGGAAGACTATTATTGAATTTCCAATCTTTTAAAATATCCTATTCATCACCCACGGTCGTCCCTTTACAAATTTCCAATTTTATTAGCCGATTGAATCGCATATTGGGGACTATATTCACCATAATGGTTTTAATCTGAAATGTGTGCATGAATTTCAATTGCTTTTGTACTTCATTTGAGGTACATTCAATTTTATCTTGGTTTTACATTGATGGAAAATCAATATAGTTCATGGTTAATATTGATAAAATGCACATTGTAAAAACAGAGTGATAAAAAATATTACATTGTCACTATAAAATTAAACTTTAATTTTATTTTATCGACGTAAAAAACAAATTATATGTATCAATTTTGTAAATTTTATACTGAGAGACGGAATTTCCCCTTGCTTTGCCCTAATATAAGGAGATTCAGCATTTGTGAAGCGATTGATTGATTTAAAAGAAATTACGACGTCGTATCGATAACATGCGGGCTGTATTCCTGAATTTTGGAAGAAGAATCATCGAGGTTTTTTATCACAGGAAATTCGCCTTCAATTTAGCGTGTAGAGAATGTGTAAATAATTCTATAGGCTAACGAAAATGCGAGGGGAATCCAATAAACGATTATTTACATTCTGTTCTCGGTACAAAAGAATGCTGAACATGTTATACAATCTAATTCTTCGTCGGGTGGCGTATTTTTATCGATATTAATAGCATTCGGGATCAGTGGTACAACGTATTAGAATTAATAAAAATGAAATTCAATCAATTGCCTTTCGCTTTCTACATTAAAAATTCGCTGTGCTCCTCAACTTTGCCACACAACTGGTGCCAAAAGTGCCTGAGGAGAGCTTTTCCTTGATTGAGACATGTGTTTTGAAAACTCTCAACTATCATTTTCATTTTCCTTGCAATTTTGTGCCTCATTCACTTTTTTGTTGGGAAACTTGAGTAGTTTGAAAGTAAATATAATGGGAAATGAATTGTATCAAATATGTATGATGTTTTTCCTTTTATGGTTTTCTCATATTACTTTTCTTCTGTTTCACCAAAAGTTCTTTTTACAAACTAGAGTTGTGAAGCTTGCCATGAAACTTTTTTATAGATTAGTCATGAAATGAAAATTTGATTTTGAGGCTAACTTAGGTTAACTTTTAGCAAATTCTTTATAAGATTAAATCCATTTGAGGTGTTTGAGAATAAATAGATAAACAAAGTAAAAAATACATAATTTTGAAATTTTACCTTTGATTTTAACCAACCGACTGTTTCGTGGGTTAAACCGATAATTTAAGATTATTCTCCAAAGTTAACTCAAAATTTTAACTTTTAAACCTTAAACTCTAACCTTTTCCTTATATTCTTTTAATTTTGTGGAAGAGGTTTTTTTTTCGCTGAGAGGGATTCCTCCGTAGAGGATGGCCATTCACGGATTTCTCTATGAGTGGGGAGCGACTTGCCACCGGAACCCTCGGGTCTCTGCTGTCCCCTCTAAGACTGCACTACTATTCCCATGCGTCCGCTCACGTTGAGCCACCAAGCAAGACTGAACTCACTCTATCGATGATGCAGAGATCCACCGGCACAAGCTCGCCCGCAACCAGACATGTGGAATAATTCCACGAACCCATCGGGCCCATGCCAGGACTATTTTTGGCATTCGACGAAGGGAAAGCTGACTACAATTTAATGCCTTTAATTTGTAAAAAAAAATCATTAATTATCTCTTTCATTAAATTGATCAATTAATGTTTCTTTTCGACTTATTCGTTTTTAATTTTTTTTTGAAAAATCTTTTTAAAAAACTGATAAACAGACAAAAAAAATTTAATTCAGATTGAATATGTTCAAAACGTTTCAAAAGAACATCTTTAATCTATAATTTCTAATACGCAACTAAAAGTTTCCACTCTGTTCTTTCCACGGAATAAATTCTGCGGAATTCTCTTCCATGGAAAGTTAAACTTTTACGCTCAATTGAAAATCGAGTGTTTGTTTGGAATGTATGATAGAACTGATAAGACAATCTCCTGTGTTCCCTTTTTATTATATTTTTCCGGATAGTGTTACATACCATGGATTTTCTCATATTGTGTGGAAATGACGAGCGGAAGCACAACTTTCTGACAGCCTTCACGTTTTTGAGAGAGGTGCTCTTATTGAATCAACTTGAATAATATTTCTTTCCTTATCACGGGGGTTGTTTCTTAAGAAATTTATTTATATTTGCTCATAGTAGAAGATTAAGCTTCTGTTTTCCCATTAAAGATTTTATCAACAATATTTATCAGGCACCTTATTGCAAAATTCTCGACTTTGTGCCGCACGTTGTTATCAGGAGAAAAACAAGAAAGCTTGTAATTAAATTTATATTTTTAGCTCCTTTTCTTTTCACCACAAAGAGAGAAGAAAATTGAGGAAGATATGGTTCAAGTCTTTCGGGAAATATGAGCATAAAGATAATAAAATAAACCAGTTAACTTTAGTACTTAAATAATATTATGTTAAAGCCAAAAATAAATATAAAAATCCAAATGTGTAATAAAATAGCATTTTGGTGGTTCTTAAAATAGAATTTCAAAATGCTAAAATTGCCAAAAGCCAATTTATGTTGAGGTAAGGCAACAATAAACACATTTAATTGATTTTTTTCCAACATAAAATTAAACATTCTATTTTTGCCACCAATTGACGTATCCAGATGTTTTTTTTTGGTGAAATGTTGGAAATGATTCTGCTAATGTATATTGAATTAAATTTTTAGGGTGAATATTGGGCGGGAAAAATTATCTTGATGAAATTTCAAATGATTACACGTTCAATTTTCGCCGAGAATGTTTTTTTGCACATAAATGTGAGCTGTAATATATCAAAATTTAACATGATATCAACATCAGCTTAAACAACGAAATTTGTCATTTACAGACATTATTTTGCGGGGCTGTCTCACGTCCATCAGTCAAGGACCAGAAAATGGTGAAGTGTGAAGAAAAAACATACTCTTCTCCTTCAATTTGAGGAGGGCATGTAAAGTAAAAGTAGGTATTATTAAAATGCGGGGAATCAATAGATGTGACATCGTGCTCTCGTCATGTTAAATCAACCAAAGTGGGGGCTAAGTATAAAAATTCCTAAAAATAACATGAGTTTTTTTTCGTACGCTGAGGGTGCGATTTAATGATGTGCGTGAATATGCATAATGAAACATTTAAAAGCATCCTGTTTAGCCATTGAATTATAAATCCTTTAATGGATTCCACATGGAATTGATTGTAAAATGGAAATTCTTCAGCCATCTGAGAAAAGTATTTAGCATAATTGAGTGTGTTTCGGGAAATATGTATATTTCAACATACAAACCACCCCCAAGCTGTTGCTTCATGCTCTTCTTTTTTCTTCATAAATAAAATAAAATTATCCAGCACATTCCTGGATGATCTTTTATGCGCCGCCTGGGGGTGTTAAAATAAGTTTAAATACATATAAAGTTACAAATTCAATTTTCACACCACAATTTGAAATGGCGCCGTTTGCGAATTTTCACTCAATTAGTATTCAGCTGATCAAAATTCTGTCTTTTGACCCGAAAATTCGTGAGACTTTTTTTTCCATCTACACACAAGTTAGAATGAAAGCCTATCATCTGGCTTTTCTTTACACTTCATCAGAAGTAATTTCCAAGTTTATTACAGGAATTGATAAAGGGATGGGAGGGTTGTCATTTCAGTTGGGTAAAAGAGATGGATTTGAGAAATTTATGTGTTGGAAAAAACCCTAAACTCGTGGTTGGTTGAGAAGTTTAATCATGAGTTTTGTGCAAAAAAATTGTTGAAAGAATTTCTAGATTTTTTTTGTTCAATAAAGAAAATTTGTTATGAAGAATTTAAAATTTGATGGACTTTGCGAAATCTTTAATTGAAAGGTAAGATTGATTGTGTATCATACATTATAGATTTAATTCTTGATTATTTCTTGATTAAGGTAGTATATGGGATACTTTTTCTTGACAAATATGATGGATTTGTCTTACCCCTTCCACTCCCATTGAATAAGAAGGAATAGCTATATATCTTTAACTTTAAAAGGAAATAAAATTTAGCGGTCACAGTTAATTGTATGAGCGGAGGTTCACGGGAAAATTCTCCTTATTTAGTTTTCTCTATCAAATCAAGTTACAAAAAAAATCAGAACAATAAGAATATCTTATATGATTGACTTAAAGGAAACACATAATTTAAAAATTTCTTAAACCCACAATTCTCTAAAAAAAATTCTTTAAAGTAAATTTTAAAAATTCTGAGGTGCAGATTTTGTGATTTCTATATTATCCATAATTTTTCAATTTCATGACAGGCAAGAAAATGTTAAGAAAATAATCAATTTCACTTAAAAGAAAAACTTTTAAATATTGAGCCAATAATTAATCTATATACCTACATATTACGTGTATACATAATCTTATCATTTTCGATGAATTTTAATGATTTTCTTTTTTCAAATCAATTATTCAGTCCATGTCTCAAATAGAATTGGGCATATTACATCTTTTTCTCTCGTTGAAAAACTTTTAATTTTGTTCTCAAAATTTAATTAAAACTTATAACAAAGCACAAAAAAGAAATAATTCCGTAAACTTAGGGAACAACCGATAGGTACATATACAATTTTTGTTGGTCATCGTGTAAAATAAAATGTGTCATACCGTGAAATGGGAAGAGATTTATCAAAAAGTTTCACCAGGAGACACGCACAAAATTATACACATCAGCACGGGGATGGTTTCAATTCCCAACTGCGAGATTTTTTTGTATTCTTCTTCTCTAAACCCGCAAACTTTCACTGCCAAATCATGCGGGTGGCGCACGATGGGGCAAAAAAGAACTCAAAGAAAGTAATCACTCAACCCAATTTGGTGTGATAAAAATTCCAATCGCGTTTGATGAGTTGTCGTACTAATTTGGTGGGGACCGGAAGGTGTGCTGCCGGAAGAGAGTTTGCCGGAGCACCACCGCTCGAGATGAACTTGGAAGGAAAACTGTTAAGCGTGCGAAAGATTTTCCGCCAGCAACGTCCCAAAAATTTCTCGTGGAGATATGGGGAAAGCACGAAACGAACATGCGTTGCTGCGTTAATGGCGTACCATCGACGCAGTAGACCAACGGGGGTCAGAAAAAATAACAGAAAAATTCATTCATTCACCACCGCAGCTTTTTACATTAAAAATTCATTTTCATTTGGAGGGAAGCACGGGGGGAGACTGTATATTAATTATCTGAGTCAGTCATCATCACTATGTGTAGTATTGTCGTCCACCCCCCATCTGGGAAGCCGTTCGTTTTGGACGTAAACATAACAGCTTAAAGAGTCTATATTGCAGACAGAGTGAGAGTGGACGCTTTAAGCTTACCCATTCGTTTTAATAAAAGCTTTTGTATGCATGACTCTCTCGTTTGTGATGTCGGCAATGGAAATATCCTCTTTTGAACACCCATCTGCGTTTTATTAATTAAACATCTTATTTTAAGATGCGCAGGGTTAATCAAAAGAGCACACACATTGCGGAAATGAGGCCAACATGGTTGGTCAGATGAAAGGCATAATCTCCAAGTAATATTAATTAATAATCACCAGGATTCTCCATTTCGCACATTGTTAAATAATTTCTGAAGATCACGATGGAGGCGCCTGGTAGTCACGAGGAGCTTTTATCGCTTTAATTAAGTCCAACTAAATTCACCTAAAATGCAAAAAGCTTTTCACTAAATATTCCTATTAAATACAGAACGCTCTCATTGTACTATTTTTAGTACAAATTGCAAGAAAACATTGTTTACGTCGAATGAATAAAAACGCAAAAAACAACATTATTTTCACAAAAGCGATTTGTTAAAAGGAAGAGTTTTGAATTTCTATATAAAAGTTCCAGGAATACTGCTTACAAATTGACTCTTTTAAATCAGATTAAAACAGATTTATTTTTATAAAAATGTCGGAAAAGGCTTAAGAAAAGAATTGCAAAATAAAACTTGCAAAATATACATATGCTGTTGACGCAAAATCTATAAATTGGGAAACCCTCAATCGACGCGCCAAATTCAGTAGTTGCGGAGAGAGGATTCTGCTTATTACATCCCTTATATCCACACTAATTATTTCGCTGTCAACTATACAATTGAAGACATGTGAGGTGAGCGAGCCTTCGTTGAGCTAGAAAACGTATTATAAGAATTTTATTTAAAAATTCTTAACACGCTCTTCAATCTACTTAAATCTGATTTAATTTTTATGTTAGCTATTTAATCATTGACATAAAGATTAAACGGATTGAACACATTAATATTTAATGAAGGAAGATCAGAAAAAATCACATTTCATACCTACATACAAAGTAGTTTCAATTAGCGGACACACGACGACTGAATCACTTGATTTTCTTTAGAATTTCTTTGAGAATTTTCTACAATATTGAATTTATGGGGAATCTTGAAAGCTTTCCAGGAATTCTGCAAATATATTTCCATCTTTTTCATCACAATATAAAGGGTCCCCAATCTCAGTGTTCGCTAACTGATGTCTTCACTGCTGTTAGTGAATTTTAATAATCCATCTTGGGCAGGCAAACATTTCTTTTTTTGACATTTTATTGAATTCTAAATCCTCTCCATAAATATATTTATTTCATTTGCTATATACATAAGTCTCAACAATGAAAAAATGAAATTCATTCATATGAATATTTCAGAAGCACTTTCAAGAAATAAACCTTGGGGTGCTCTTGTTGAATTCCTTTCCACGTGGATTGGAATTCAGGGAATCTTTCAGCTGACTGTCTGGAGGAAGAAAAATTTACAAGAATCTAAATAAAATAAATAGAATGCTATTAGTCTTAATCTTTTAAATCTTAATCGTTTTTCCTTTAAACGGTGTTTTCATTTAAAAGATGGCTTTAGAAAATTCTTAATTTCCATAAAAAAAAAGCGCCAATACACCACCCCTCAAAATTTCTTATTCCTATTGTATTTCATTGCTGAAATCTTCTTTTTGAGGATTCAATCTTTTTTCAAGTGCTCCTCTCCAAATATGTTGGTCATTGCCTCATATTTTCCTTTTACATACACACAGCTTTCCTCTCGAAACCACCCTTGAAGTGCTTATTGGATCAACAGTTTCTTTTCATGTCATCCCTCTTGCCATTCACCACCACCCTACCTGAGTGAGGGATCCATTCAATTCTCCTTGTTAGGCATCACCGTGTGTGCGTGAAAAGAATTTGGGTTTGTGTTTGCAAGAAGAAAAGAAATTTCATCAATTGTAATTGGAGATAAAAGGTGATTTTAAGGGCAAATATCTCTAATTAGAAATCTCAATTTGAAAAAGTTCCCCGAATTTACCTGTCAAGCTCTTTTTTTGTCACATAAATTTTTGATGCTCTTAAAATGTTTCTGTTTTTAATTGCAAGCTCAAATGCGAAGCTTTCGAAAGCTCCCAAGAAGCAAATTAGAGAGGAAGAAACGAAATTATCTCTCTCTCGGGATTTATTCCGCATATCATGGAGTAAATATTTGTAAATCTTATGAACGCATGTGATCTGGGGCTTTATTTGTTGCACAGATGGGGGGTGGGCGGTACAGTGTGTTTGCTCTCTGGTCGAATTCTCAATGAACAAAGGGTGCGCCATTCAAGAAGTGTACACATCCGATGAAATACAAACTATGTAGCTCTTTATTTAATTTATCGGCCGTTTTTTGTGATTAAAAATAGAACACACCTTGATGGTAATTTTGTGGTAGCAAATTTATGGAAATTCATTTCCCAATTCAGCTGCACGCGCCTCCTACACGGGGACGAGGGTTCTTCCTGTGACAAGATCGCCAATTAAGGCTCTCCATATACAGTTTAAAGCATTTAATTAGATTTATTGTGCACGGTGGGTTTTGCCAGCAATAAAGGTACCTACTCCCACTCACATTGTACAGAATACTGTGTTAATCATTATCGCCACTCAAGCACTTTCTCCGCAATTTTGTTGATGTGAATATTGAGACATGGAGATGATGCGATGTACTTTATATAGCCCTAATTCGTATTGTTCTCAAAATTCGCTTTTGTGCCCCACGAGTGACACAGAATATTAAATTGTCATCTCACTTTGAGAGATTTTCACGCCATTGCAAAATGGGGGGAACAAGGCTGAGTGGCGTATTTAAAGTTTTCCCAGCATTAACACTTTGTTAGTGGCGGAGACAACGTCTCTACGAGATAATGATTACATAGTTCAAGCAGGAAGATTGTCTCCATCATGAATAATACTTTGCGGCTGAAATATTGTCAACAGATGTTCACGACGGTATGAAGATGTATTATATGGGAAGAATTTTATGTTGATTAATTTGTAATTATGCACAGGAAGGGGATGAAAGATTATTTTTCAAGAAATTATGATGAAAAACTTAAATTAATCTCAATTTAAATTGGATAAACTCAACTATGGCTTAACCTGCTGATAAATTGGTGTATTTTCATTGAATTTTAGCGACATTTTTTTTTACTTTATTCACATAGGGGAGAATGATCTAAATTAGACCCTATGGACCCTATATTGAGATTTATTTTATAAAGAAATAAAGTTTTAATCTAAAAGAAAAATTTTAATTTTAATATTTAATGATAAGAAAAAATTATTTTGAAAGGATCTTTTAGTTTGGAATCTTGTTTGCACGTTTTGCATGATTTCGACTTACGGAATTTATTAGAAGTTAAATATCTGACGAGTGTTTTGGTTTTTTTTGGTGTATCATACGAATAATAAATACCTCGCTATAAATAATATAAATGTCCTTTGCTATAAACCAAATAAATTTTGAGTTTAGTACTTTTCAGGCTTGAATAAGGCACTTTTTAACCTATTATGTTCAATCCTTTTAAAGACTGAAAATACAAATAACTTTTTTCGGCTTGAATTTAGTACTTTTTAGGCTTAAATTTAGTACGTTTTAGGCTTGATCTTAGCACTTGCCTAAGCTTCTAATGCGCAATCTGAGCCTTTAAGCTGTGATTTTTAGCATTAAGATCCGAAAATCTTTTTTCAGATTTTTAGAACTTTCTGGGTTTGAATTAAGCAATGTTTAAGCTTAATCTGAATCTTTTATAGGCTAAACTCGGAATAACCATTTTTGGTTGAATTAAGTACTTTTAAGGCTTTTTAGTACGTTTTAGGCTTGAAATAATCATTTTTTCTGGACAATCTGAGGCTTTAGGTCTATAACTTAAGAATATCTATTAAATATTTTGATTTCTTTTTGCAAATCACCTGATTTTTTCTAAAGATCCGATTATTTTCATTGTGATAAATACCCCTTGAATAAGATCTTTCCTGAGAATTTAAAATTTTTATCGGATTTACCAGAACAAGGTTCTTTCTAAATTCTGTCTATGTTCTTTTAAGATTCCAATTTTCTCATTCAATCATGGAAAATTGGCGGTATTCTAAGATAAATATAAAGATCAAAATAAAGAAAAAAACCAAGATTTGGTATTCTACTTTAAAATTCCAAGAAATTTTCAGGATAATCTTGGAAATTCAAAATATTTCAAGATTTGGTATTCTAAGATAGAGATTTACGGTCGAACCATAACCTAAAAATCTTGTTTCTTCATACAACTTCCAAGACTTTTAGTATTCTGAGATACGAATCAAAATCAAAATAAAGATTTACAAAATGAGTTGTCAAAAGAGACTTGGATAAAAATATTCCAAGATTCTGTATTCTACGATAGAGATTTACGGTCTTATTATAACGTAAAATGTCTTGGATTTATGTGAAATTCCAAGACGGTTTTGGGGTCCTTTGAAAAATTGGTTTTTAAATGAGGTAAAGGCAATGTCAATTCAGTATGGGAAATATGAAAACTCTTGTACAAATATGGGATGCAGATGCAAAATGACGGATTTTTGCCGGAATTGTGTTCACTCCATCTTGCTAATGATAGAGTGACCTCCGGGTTGTACCAGGATTGTCAAATCTTGGACAAATACGTGATGTTGGTGCAAAATGTTTTGTTTTTCACTGGAATTGTGGTCACTTCTCCTTTGTAATGGTGGAGTGACCTCCGGATTGGGGATCTCATCCCCGGATTGTCACATCCTGGACAATCCTGGGATGCTGGTGCAAAAATGTTTGTTTTTTGCCGGAATTATGGTCACTTCTCCTTTGTAATGATAAAGTGACCTCCAGATTGGGGATCTCATCCCAGGATTGTCACATCCTGGACAATTAGGGGATGCTGGTGCAAAATTGTGGGTTTTTCGACGGATTTATGGTCACTTCCTATTAGTAATGTTGGAGTGACCACTACTCTGGCGAAAAAACCACAATTTTGCACCAGCATTCCCTAATTGTCCAGGGCTTGATAGTTCTGGGATGAAATCCCTGGTCCGGAGGTCACTTTATCATTACCAATGAGAAGTGACCACAATTCCGGCGAAAAACAAACATTTTTGCACCAGCATCCCATGATTGTCCAGGATGTGACAATCCTGGGATGAGATGCCCAATCCGGAGATCACTTTATCATTACCAATGAGAAGTGACCACTAATCCTGGAAAAAAATTAAAAAATTGCCCCAGAATCCCAGGATTGTCCAGAATACGACAATCCTGGGATGAGATCCTTAATCCGGAGGTCACTCCATCAATAGCAAGAAGAAGTGACCACGATTCCTAAGAAAAATTCAAAATTTTGCAGTAGCATACCCCCCCCCCCCCCCCAGTTACCGCCAAATTATCATAATCTGGAGGCAGAAAGCACCTCTCCGACAATATTCATTCCATTCCCGGAGCAATAATGCTAATGCCTGGGAATAATAGCCGAGATTATACAATCAGGGCTCCTGGATGTAATGGCAATAGGGAAGAAATTCCCATGAAGTGTTTAAATTTCGTTCAATTGTCATCCGAGAGGGAACGAGAAAGCGCAATAGAAAAAATTAATGCGTTAGAAAGAGATATCGCTAAAGTTTTCTTGGCGCGAAGCTGAAAACAAGAAACTGACAAGTAGGATAACGCAAATTTTGATTTTACTTTCCTGGATAATTCGTCGTAAAGTAGAATACCGACAGTCTTGGTCTTTATTTTGATTTTTATCTTGATCTTGAAAGGTGTCTCTATCCTAGAATACCACCCAATATTGGAATTTTGGAAAAAGGGTGTCAGTTTTCTGTATTTACAAAACCTCTTCATTTTTTGGATAATTCTTTTTGGTCCTGGAGTAAAATTGTGGAAAATTTGGAAAACTTTTGAATTTTTTTAAAATTAAAGTCTTATTAAGACTTCATCTAAGCTCTCGCAAAATACTTAAGGTTAGACGATTTCCTTTACGTTTATAGGATATCCACAAAAGAAAAAATATGTATTTTCCGAGAGTTGAATATCTCGAAGACTACCAAAGGACTCTACTGACCTAAAAAATTATTTATAATTTTACTTTTGTACATTAACATCATTTAAGTAAACCATTTTGAACTGTCCAGAAAGAAACGAAAAAATATTAGCATTTCTAGGACCTCGTTGGAACGGGTTAAAAGTAAATTGCGAGATGAAAAACTTAATAATTTTGTCAAAACCTTAAAGAAACTAAAAAATAATCCAAAATCCTATAAAAAAGAATTCTTATCTGATTTTTTGTCCTTAATCTGCTTTTCAATGTTTTTAAGGAATTCAATGAAATTAAAGTCAGTTCACAAATACAGATCACTAACCTTGCAGAGCTGTATTCAAACCGTCCTCCCCTAAACTTACGATGCAAACTTGCAAATTAAATTGAGAGCTACAACTCTTATTGTGACTTTGCAAATTAAAATTCTTCCAGTTCAATTTACGTTGATTCAATGCAAAAAGAACTTTGCACAGAGAATGGAACCAAACAATCCTCGTATAGTCTATGATGTCAAAAGGGAAGGAGCTATGGGGAAGGATGCATCTTTTGCAAGGATAAGAATCCTTCGCGTATCCACGAAACTTTGTATTCGTATGTTAAACTTTGCTGATTCCCAGACAATATACTTCAAAAGCCATTTGTGTCACGAATCTCAACGGCAGACACGAAAAAAGTCAATAAAAGTTTTTCCAGAGAGCGACCTCCTTGCTGTAAAATACGCTCCTGGAATGCAAATAATGGAGCGCGACGCCAAAAAGGGGGATGGAGTCTTCCTTGTAAAATATGCAAGTCAAAACAAATTAATTTTAAATTCAGAGACATTTCGTAACAGTATTATTCTCCATCCACTACTGCAAATTACAAAATAATATTTTTTTTCTCTTAAAATCATTCTCCTTCTAGCTGAAACATCTTATTCACAATATAAGTTTGATTTTTTTTGTAATAAATATTTTTTTGTTTGTTAAAAAAGGGAAGGAATTGCAACGTAAAAAAAATGTTTTGAGATGGAAAAACAAATTGTGTGGAGTGAGGGATTACTTATACTCTGCATTATTTGTTTTCTTTTTATATAAATCTGCTATCCTTAACTTCTTTACATAAATTTGAAAATAATATAATTAGAGTCAATAATATACTTTTTTTCTCATTTTAAATTAGAATATAATAAAAAAGACAAATTTTTCCCGCAGCAAACTCATGTTAAGGTCGCGATACTCGCTTAGCACTCTCCTCCATTGAGGCACTCTCCATGGATTCACTGCCCGAAGGGCCCTTTGTGTGTTTCGACGACCGCCTCTTATCATCACTGCCAAGGATTTGCGCCACTTTCACCTGCTTCACGAGATCCAGCGCCTAAAAGGAAGCATTGAATTGCAAATTTCAAAGATTTCAAGGATTTCTTGGTCGCTGAATAAGGCCCAATAATTTTAATAATTTAAATTGCATCTCTCGTTTACCTCCTTCTTGCTCCGCAGAGCACAATCCTCTAGCGTCTCTGCCGCCTCATACTTGCCCTGACGACGGTAGAGGGCTCCGAGATTCTTCAGGGTTGTCGTAACTGTTGGGGAATCCACTTTGGCCGCTTTATGCCACCCACCGTACTCACCGTATGGTGTATTCTCGCGGTTTTTTAACTTATTTTCCTCACGTTCTTCGGCGACCTTGAAAATTAAACGTGAAAATTGGAAAATTAAATGTTTTTTCTTATCATTTGCACGGTTTTGAGTTTTTAATCAACACCACAAGGTCAACTTTAACAAATTATTACATAAAAAAATCATAACAAGTGATTTCCTCACCTGCCAGATTGGCTTGTTATCACCATCAATGGTCCCGAATTCCCTTTCATGCGCCCTCGTTAAGACCTGCTTGTAGAGCACTTCGGCTTCCTTGTATTTCCCCTGCTTGAGGAAGCAACTGGCAAGATTGTTCTTTGTCTTTGCCACATTCGGGTCATCAGGTCCGAGTTTACACTCATAGATCTCCAGTGCCCGCTGATAGTAGAGCTCAACTTCTTCATACTTATTTTGATTTTGACACAAGAGAGCCAGATTATTTAGTTGCTTCGCCACATCCGGATGATCAACACCCAAAACTTTCTCACGAATTTCGAGAGCTCTTTTGCAAAGTGGCTCAGCATCCTTGTACTTGCCACGTTTACCATAAAGAACTGCCAAATTATTGAGTGTGGCCGCAACAGCTGGATGATTCTCACCGAGAGTCTTCTCACGAATTGTCAAGGCATCATTGAGTAGATTGGCAGCCTCCTTATACTTATTTTGATCACGATACACAAGCGCCAGGATATTCAGCATTGTAGCCACATCGGGATGATCGTGTCCACTTGTTTTCTCCAAATCCTCCAGGGCCTGCTTGCACAGTGGTACGGCAACCTCATAGCGACCTTGTGAAGCATACTGAATGACCAAATTGTGGAGTGTACGAAGACGAGCGGGAATTTCATAGCCGGCATTCGCTTGATTGGCGAACTGAATGGGAGGAGTTGGGGACATATTGTGTCGCTCCTCTGGTTCATCTTCCGGAAATAGCTCCACAACGGGATCTGCTCGTGGTTTATCCCCACCCTCCTCTTGTTCCTTTGTACAAAAATAAAATAAAAACATTTAGCAAAGATTTAAAAGAAAATCCCTCATTGATCAACACACCTGATTCTCATCGTATTTGCGAATGGAATTTATGAATTCCAAATGCTTCTTCTCCTCCTCAAGTTGCGCCACTGTCTGCTCAGATGCCTGAAGCTTTTGCTGCGTATTCGCCAGCTCATCCCGTAACCAGGCATTTTCCTGACAGAGACGACGTACCTGTGTACGAAGTTTCTGCTTCTCAGCCTCAACATTCTGCAGATGAGAGACAAGTGCCAGCATCACCTGAGCCTCTCCCACACCCAATTCGATACTGTCAATATTCTTCTGGACAATATCAGACTTTTCGGTGTCATGCCGTGCCTCTAAGAGGCCAGCCATCAGGGAGACATGTTCAACACGGAGAGCTTCAAGCCCTTGTAGGACTGTTTTAGTATTAGCGACAATCTCCTCCTGCGTCATCTGCGTCATTTTGCCAATACTCTCGATTTTACGACTGCAACGACAAAATTAAGCAGATTTATAGTCTTTAATTCAACCCCTATCTTTCCTTTTTCATTAATTTCGAAGAAAGAGAAGGATTAAGCTAATGTGAAAATAGAAAGACAATAAAATGTGTTTTGTCCTTTAATCTCAAACTTTTTAAATACTTGTTTCCCGACATGATGAGCTTATCTTGAAAAGCTCTAAACTTTTCCAAAGATTCCATTTGTGGATTTAAGAAATTAGGTAATGTGTAGGTACCACAAAATATGACGTCGTTGATACTTGAAAAATAATATCACGCAATGGAGTTTATCTACCAACTTTATGTTCTCTACGAAATTTTATTGCCCCAATGAGTTTCTTCTGCAACGAGGAGAAAATTTTTATACAAAATCCACAAATGGACACAAAATAGTCTAAATATGTCTTTCACAATTTGTATGCACGCGACACAACAACGCGTGTCTCTTAAGTGAATAATTCTCTTTAAAGAATTCTGATATAAGTTTCTGGGGATCAGGGCACAATCTGGCGCCAATCAACTCATCAGTCATGGCTAAAAATAATTTGACTTTTTCCAATTCTTTTTACATTATTGTTTCCCCCTCTAATTCACCTTACCGCAGGTACACCGCTCAAACTTGTAATCTCTATACCTTCTTATATTCAATTACCTACTTAACTAATATGTTAATTTTTTTTGCAAAATACCAAAATAATGAGAAAATGATTTTTGGAATTTTGCAAACTTTAGACTCAACCTTTGAATTGTTTCGTTGAAATTATTAAATCTATTTCCTGTGCTTATTCATGGTTTTAGTGTAAACCTTATTACCTAGAAATTAAAGTTAATTATCTAGTTAAGTTTTTTTTTAACATTTAATTTAAATTATAGGAGTTATTATTGTATTAGTTTAATAAGATATCTTAAGTTGACTCTGTTAAAAATCTTTTCTTTTATTACAACTAAAGAAAATAATATAAACCGTCAAAATCTTTCAATCATGTTCATAAATTACAAAAAAAATCATTATGACTCAATATTGTAATAAAAATATGTTCTTAAGAGAATAGAACCCTTTTGCCATTGAGAAATCTTTATGGAGTTAACCCTTTTAGAACAAATGCTGACCCGACGTTCTAAATTTATGCAAAATCAAAAATGTGTTTCTTTCTATTTTTTTTTTATGATCCTAATCATTTGGATTTATTCTAATGGTTTCAGTTCAACCGCTTTTTATTCTTTAATGTTGTATGACATTAACAACATAATATTTACATTTATATTATATTTTCCAAACTTTCTAAAACCTGATGATCATCAAATCAACACCGAAATGTCACTATTTAGCATATTACAATTTGTTTTATTTTTTAACGATACTTCATAGAATAACTATCCTCACATTCTAAATTCTACACGTTTTTTTTTCAATATTATGTAGAACATTCATCAATATATTCAAACACCGACCCATTCTATGCTATCTAATGCAAATTACTTTACTTTCATGTGAAGGGTACTTCATCGTGGATAGTTTATTTAATTTTCGTGCCTTTCTTTCAACACTTCATTTTAATCTTTTGGATCACACGGAAAATCTGGCATAAGAATGAAAAGTAGAACAGAAAGAAAAAACGACCGCATAACGACGTCATCACCATGAAAATTCGTTCTATATTTTCCATTTTCCGGGGATTCTCGAGCAAAAAAAAAAGAGTAGTATCTTTGACCGGCCAACACAATACATTCTCACACTTGAATTAACTGTACGATGGGGCTCTTTTCACAGTCCAATTAATTTGCGTTTTCTCCGTACCAATTGATCAGTGACTTTTCCGTGCTAAACTCACATTCTATATTGATTTATTGCTGATGACAGGAACATCTTCGTAGCAGATGAATTTTATCCAGATGATATAATTTAATAAAATTCACAAAATCCGCCCCCACAGGAGGCAAACTTCTTGTCACACCGACTTCAAAGCAAAACTATTGGGTCATCTCGAAATGGATGTCGCAACCGAGTAAAAATTAATTTCTGCAAAAAGAGTTTGTGACGACATGTCGTAGGATAATCCATACCTTTTCCTCTTTTCGTCATTGGATAATTCCTTAATATGTCCAATTGCATTCAAAATTTTTCAAATTATTTTTTTTATTTAACAAAAGCCAAAAATTAATTTACACAGCCTTAAATTAAGCTGTGTTACGTCATCGAAGGCTACTTTAAGATAAATCAAGCTACTTTAGAAAGGATTTCGAAAAATTATTGTAAAAAATGGTGGTATAAACACATGCGTTCTTTTGCAAAATCAACACTAAATCTTAGGATCTTTGCTTTAAGAGATTATACCCTCCCAATACATACTGGCCGCCATCTTGAATACTAAACTATTATTTACTTTTTTTTTATATCTCTGGTTCTGCAAATGATAAAATGTTGAAAGGATATGTTGTATAGGTCAGAAACCTAACTCGGTAAAAAATATTTCAAGTCAATCAAAATACATTAAAACAAAATGGCCGACCATATGTAATAAACTTTAGACGTTAAATGTTGAGATATCAATTTGGTTTATTTGACCAACCTTTGCTAAAATTTTCTGGGAAATCCAAAAATTGCCGCCATTCTACCCCTACCTCTACCAAGTATTATAATCGTCGTAAAACCGACCAACTCAGATCGAGCTCAAACTTAATATGAGCCCGTTTTAGACATCCTATATCACAGAAATGGTGGTTGAAACCGATAGAGACTTCCGGTTTGATGTCTTCTATAGAAATGAGGGTGTAAATCTTCATTTTTTCTCATTTACAAAAAAATTACATTTTGATCATCTTGGTATCAAATGAAAGGTTTCGAGAACCCCTACAACTGTCTAAAACATTCCAAGTTCCAGAAATGTCCGCAAGAGGCGCTAAATTTAAAAATATGTTTTAGCTAAAAAAAATCTATTTCGCTGCTTAGAAGAGGTCAAGTCCAAAGATTTACTCCAAAATTACTTAAAAATAAGGCATAAATCGACAATAGTCAAGACTTTTATAAACCTTTTGAAAAATTCTTGAATTTTAAAAGTTTTAAGAGCCATATCTTCTGTTCTGCTTGTTCGATTTTGATTAAATTGATATCAAATTAAAGGTTTTGCAAAACTCTACAATTTTCTGCAGTTTTTATAAAACAAGAGCCGCCATTTTTGTAAAAAATATTAATAAAAAAACTTATTCAATTTTTACGAAGTAGCTACATGCTTGAAAAGGTTTATTTAAAAAAAATATTAAAAAATAGTTCCGTTTTTTTTGTAAAGGAGCCACGCACTTGAAAATGTTTTTTTTAATAAAAATAACTTTAAAAAACTACTCTTTAGCAAAGATTTTTAATGAGAAAATTAACCTTGTAAAAACATTTTTTTAAGTAATTTCAGTAATTGGCTTTTTTGTCTGAAGGCGCTGCGCATTTGAAAAGATTTATTTTTAAAAAATAATTCTATAAAATAATTTTTTATATTAATTTATATATTTTTTAAATTAAAAAGAATTATTACCTATTTTTTTAATTAAAAAAAATTAAAAATTAAAAAAAATCTTTTTTTTTTTGTGAAGGCGTTACGCACTTGAGATTTTTTTGATAAAAAATATAATCTACTACTTTTTACTTTTTTATAAAAAAAATATTAAAAAGTAATTTGTTTTTTCTGCGAAACTATCTATATCTACTATATCTATAAAACTAATAATAATTTATAATTTTTTAAAGAATAAAACAAAAAAAATTAATTAAAAAAATTTTTTTTGAATCACTTTTTACTTTTTTTAATCAAATTTTTTTATTTAATAAATGGAAAAAAAACTAATTTAAAATTTTTTTTTAAAAATTACTTTTAATTTTTTTTATTTAAATTAATTAATTAAAAAAAATATATTTTTTAAAAAATTATTCTAAAAAAAAGTCAATCATAACGCGTCTAGTTATTAATCCAGTTGTAATTTCATTTGTGTGTAGTATTAGTAGGCAAAGTCGATTTTTTGTAAAATTTAGCAATTTGACAGATTAAAATGTTTATATCTTTGGTTCTATTAGTCCTACAGAAATTTTTTTGATTAGTTCTGGTAAGGTATTGAAATAAGCTGACATATATTTCGATTTTAGTTCTACCAAAACAGTTTTTTGCACTTTTTGTCCTCAAGGAATGGTTCTACAGGTTTTTGATGTTCTAGAAAGTTGTAGAGTTTTGCAAAACCTTTAATTTGATACCAAATTGAGCAAAATCAGACAGACCGTTCAAGAGATATGGCTCTTAGAACTTTTCAAATTAAAGAATTTTTCAAATGGCCATATCTTCTAAACGGCGACATAGATTTTCTTCATTTTCGGACTGGGAAAGATTATTAGTCCTGCTACAGCATATCATATTGCCCCTTAAAGTTAAGCAATTTTTGTTTTTGTTTTTAGCGCCTCTTGCGGATATTTTTGAAACTTGAAATGTTCTAAACAGTTGTAGGGCTTCTCAATACCTTTCATTTGATACCAAGATGGTCAAAGTCGGTCAAGCCGTTCTCGAGTTATATCGAAAAAACACTTTTTGCTTTAGGCCGCCATATTTGCTAAACCGCTTGACCGATTTTCAATTATGAATTATCGATGAAAACGTCTTACTAAGCACTACAACATACTAAAATTTCAGATTTCTAGCTATAAGGGAAGTGGTTGACAGTATTTCAAAATGGCGGACGGCAGCCATTTTGGATTTTGAAAATACGAAAAAAATGAAAATTTACACCCTCATTTCTATAGAAGACTTCAAACCAGAAGTCTCTATCTTTTACCGTTTCTTTTAAAGTTTGGCGCACCGGCCGGCTGGCCGGATCAAAAATTTTCCAACACCATTTTCGTAATGTGGGATGTCCAAAACGTGCTCATACCAAGTTTGAGCCCGATCCGAGGTTGTCGGTTTTTCCGACGATTACAATACTTGGTATGTGGTATACCAACTAATTATTAAAATTATTAAAAAGTTAAAAATAATTTTTTTAAAAATTACTTTTAATTTTTTTAATTATTTTTTTTTATTTTATTAAAAAAAAATTAATTACTTATATTTTTTTATTTTATTTAAAAAATTATAAATTATTATTAAAAATATAATTTGAGTTTTGTGAAGGCGTTATGTACTTTTAAAAAAAATTGATAAAAATATAATATACTACTTTAAAAAAAAATGCTCAATCGCGTATTTATTATTATAAAAAAAAACACTTAATAAAAAGTAGTTTGGTTACTACCAACTAATTTTTAATTATTTAAATCTAAACTTTTTACATCTTATTTGAACTAATAAATCGAATTTCAACGCAATCTTCAACAGGGAGAAATTTTTATTGGGTTACCCATTAACCAAGCAAATGTCAAACGGAAATTTTTTACTTGGTTGCGACATCCATTTCGAGATGACCCAATAAATGGCAAAGTGGACGCGAGACCACACGAATGTGACTCTGACAAGCGCCAGATGACTCACCGTGGGTTTGACAGAAATGAGTAAAAACTATTCTTCTCACAAAAACCAACTGGAAGTCAATCGATATGTTTATTTAATGCTATTTTTGCATGTTGTGAGATTTTTGGGTCCTCTCAGCACGCTTGCGCCTATCGCCAGAGGCTGACAAGGTGAGAAAACATCTTACCGGAATTCTTAAAGAAATGGTTTACTGCAGGTCAATAAATTAAGAAATGAGATTGATTTTTTTGTATTGTTTGAATTTTCTTTTTAATCAAAGGAACAGAAAAATATTGAAAATAAAAATTCATATTTGTCCTTTGAATAATTTATCTCGGATGTATTGATTCTTATAGGATTCTAAAGATTTTGGACTTTCTTATTAGTTTTCAATGAGTCTAAATTCTTTTATAATAAAAATTCTAATTAGAATTTCGCCAGTTATAAAAATGTCAACAATTTTTTAAAATATTGTCACATTAACTTCGTCCTCCTTTCGTGAGTTCTTCGGGCTAAAAGCGAATTGGACAAAGCAGGCGCCTTTTAACTTTTTTATTGCACCCGGAAATTGGACCATTATAAATTTTTTCATGATTATTTTGAATGGCCTTGCGAGCAGCCACACAGAAGAAACTTTTTTTTGCCAGCATCGACAAATTGTCACCGCCGACGAATGGTCTGCACAGCTAATTGGGCTGTGATGCCCGCACCTTCATAAAAGCTATATTAAATGAAAAGCCCGTCCACTTGCAATCGGAATCACACCGCAGTGAATTACATGCTCTTTTTCTCTTCCCGCACTCACGCCACGGCTCTTTTTTTTACCTCCATCAATCGCGAATAGTGCAGCGAGACAGAATCTCAAATAGAAAGTTGGGCCCCAATTGGAGGAGTTGAATGACATTTTGCGCACACACAGGCAAGAAAAGTAATCAAAAACAAGGAACCTCACCTCTTATCACTCATCAGATTCCAATTGGGCTGTATCACTGGGTATGTTAGGAGGTTGGAGAAGGTATTCACATTGACATCGAGCACAAAATGGATAGTTTTCTTTGCGAAATAGAGTGAAAAACTGCAATTTCCTGCACCAACAATCCAATCGATTAACCAACCACTAGAGGCGCTGCGGACTATGTCAAAAAATGGTCAGATTCCGTCGCAATCAGCCGAATTCGCCCGAGTAGTTATTCACCACATTCACCTTCCAACTTAAACGCCGCTGTTTTTCTTACGGCGGAAGCCTCATTTTGTAGTTGTGCGGAAAATTTTTTAAATATTTCTTTTTCTGAGAAAAACTAATTTTTGGGGCTTCAAAAGTTGCCAGGAATGCTCAAGAGGGCCCCAAGAATTTTCAGTAAAACTATGGGGGCGCAACTCGCCGGATTTTTTTCGGAATTTGCACGACTTTTTCTGGCGCGGATTTTGAGTTTTTTGCGCCGGCGATGTCAATCGACGCGGCGTCGCTTCCTGATCACAAAAACCTGATTTTCCCATGAAAATTTGTCGGAAAACGCGAGAAAATTGCGAAAAACTAAAAGTGTGAGGGAGACAGTACCAGTAACGTGCACCGTCTCATTTTCTCCTCAACCAACTAACAGCGCCAACAGCGCCATATAACGTGTGGCCCAAATAATAAAATTTGAACTTTAACGAACTTTTTTTTGTTTTTCCAAAAGTACGATTTTCCTTGTTTTTCCCGGATTTTAGAGATTTTTGAAATAAAAAATGAATTAGAAAAATCCTTGTTAGGGCTTATGAGAACTTTTTTTAAATTTTATCTGGGAAATTAATTTTTTTTGTACCATGAATACTTTCTTTTCTTTGGAACATTTAAGTCCGGGCCCGTATTATGTAACTCTCCGAGTGCTGGGTAAACCATAAGAACTGTACAGCCACCCAGCACTCGGAGAGTTACATAATAAGCTCTCTGCTGTCTCTAGCCAAAAGGATTAGAGGCAGGCCATGTACACGACTCAGTTTTTGTATGGAATTCTGTAGCATGAAATGAATTTTGGTCTGCGCTTTTTAAACTATAGTATCAATCTTAAAACCCTTTGTACCATTAAATTCTACATCTAATTCCCTTTCGAATGACAGAATATGAGCGTGTGATCAGTCTTCTAAATATTGAAAAATATTAATTTTATTAAAAAAAGAAAAGAATTTGCATTTTTTCGTCTTTTTGAACAATACTGCCATCTATTGATTGGCACTGGAAAAATATTTTTCTTTCTCTTTCTCCAAAACCTAACCTATGTTTTTTGTTTTGTATTTTTGTCATTTTGAGTGAGTGATTTGATTAAAACCACAATAACAAAAATAGAGAAAACTCGGAAAACTCTTTTACAAAAACAACCTCAGAAACTTTTAAAATGTTTCACATGAATTTAATAAAATTATGCGCGCTTCATTCAACCATTAAAATTACAAAATTTAAAATTATTAATTAAACTAAATTCCGGAAAAAATTACATTTTTTTTTCAATATTCGATTTTTAATCATAAATTCTTAACTCTCACATTACTTTTTTTTTTTGAAACAATTCATTTTACTTCTTAATCTTCCGTGCTACCAGTTCATTGATATCATTACTGACCATTGTCCAGAGAATTCCATTAAACTCTGAAAATTTACAAAATTATTTTAAAAAAAAATTAAAAATTTCTCAAGGAATTTTTAATAATTTTCTTACCCAAAAACAGCCGAAATATTCCGACCATTTCAATTTTCTCTGGAAATTCATCCAGAATTGAATTGGACATCACGCGCCTAGCATACAGAAGCCTCAGGATTTTCTTTATCCTCTCCAACTGGGAATCTGTGAGTACTGCAAGTGTTGCAACAGGAATTTGCTCACGTGGAATGATTTTTTTTGTTCTGGTGGAATTTGTGCAGCTTCCGGAAGATTCTGAATGGCAGAAACATCTGGTTGTATTGCTTCAACAATAGCTGGTTGGATTGGAACTTCTTGCGGAGTTTGAGGAGTAATTTGTTGAATATGCTGAACAGAAAGACGCTGCTGATCAATGTCCATTGGCTGGGGAGCAGATTGAGCTTGAAGTGGGGCATTTGGCAAAGGTTGCTGAATTTCTGCAATCATTGGGGGGATTGGTTGCTCCTGATCTGGAACAACTGGAATCGGTTGCTGAACATCTGGTATAATGGGAATCAATTGCTCGTGATCTGGCAGAATTGGGACAGGTGGATGAACTTCCGGCAAGATTGGAACATCCGGCACAAGCGGAATTTCCGGAATCATTGAAACATCTTTCTAAGGCTCCAACAATTCAGAGGGCAACTCATCAATCGATGGCAATTGCAGAGAGACTTGCTCTTTGGATGAAGAGACATTTGGATGAATGCTGGAGGAGCTCTGATGGCTCATTTGACGAGGTTGATTCGATGAACTGTCTGACGGAACATTCTTACAAGTGTAGATATGAGGTTTCGGGAAGTGCAGAGTGTGCCGGAGGAACCTCCTCATCATTGCTTCTGTCACCACTTGCGGTGTCTCGTCACGTAGATCCCAGCACTCAAGAGGACGATGAACACGACACTTTCTAATCGGTGGTTATTGTCAAGCAGAAGTTGAAATATGTCGCTGAATGGCTTCATTCCTCAAGCGTACAAAGTCTGGCTGCTGCTCATCAATCTGGTTCTGCTGTTCAACAATCTGGTGCTGCTGCTCAACAATTTGTTTCTGCTGCTCAACAAGCACGTCCTGATGCTCAGCTTCAGGAACAAGTTGAACTTCTGCAGCTTCCGGAACTGGAGGCTGTTGTTGCTGTTCTAGAGCTTCTGCACCAGAGAGCTGTGCATGTGGTTCAGGAGGAATATTTAATGGTGGTATCGGCTGAAGTGGCTCTTATGGCACCTACTGAAGCAATTCTTGAGAGAGTGTATGCGGTTGTGGAATAGAGGAAGGTTCATTGAATTCAATCACTCGTCCCTGTGTCCTGTGAATCCCCTCCGGATGAGAAACATTTGACAAATACTGAGAAAGACGTGGAGTAGCATTCACTTGGGGTATTGGATCTGGATGAAAAGCATCCACAGATTGCGCCATTGGCTGTGGAGGTATCTCACACTCCTCAGAAATTATGTCCAAATTCGTCCCAAGAGTTTGAAATCTCTGTGCTCTGGGGAGTGGAAGAAAATCTGGGTTCAAAGTTACCGGAAGAACTTCCTTCCACTAGCTGATTGGGTGCTCCTTCCCCAAAGAACTCATCAAGCTGTGGTGTTCCTTCGTGTCTGGGTTCCTCCAATGACGAGGTATCCGGCATATTGATACCAAGCCTCAATCCCTCCACCCACATTAGCTGCATCTGCTCCGGAGTTGCATTGGCAATGTCTCCCACTGAAAAGAAGCTCACAGCTCAACAAATAAAATCTAAAAATGAATAAATTTTACTCACAAAAATCCCATCTTTCATCTCTCATATACAAATCCGGATGCTCCCTTAGAAATTTCTTCCTCTTCTGCTGATTTTGCTTCTTCTTAATCTTCCGTGTCTCTGCAATCAATCCCACAAAAGATTCATACATGATTGCCAGAAAATCCATCTGGCTATTGAAATATTTGTGCCGGAAGTGATTTTTATCCTGCATTGTCTGGAACAATTCCACCAGGACATCACAAGGAATTGATCTGGAAAATTTTCAATTAGCGAATCCTCAAATTCCTTCAAAGAATATGGTCAAACTCACCTAATTTCTCTGATATCATTCTGTGTAAATGCTCCACCCTTCTTCATTAGCTTCACAAACAGTTCCTCGTATCCCAAGAGATCCTTCTCCATGACTTTTTTATTGAAAATTCCTTTAAATTCCCGAAAGACGCAAACAAGACAAGGAGTTCGAGAGAAAATATCAAAGAAGTTGCCATGCCCGCCACGAGTGGCGCCTCAATCACTGGGGATGATTTTTGAACAAAAGTTCGGTACAAAATTTCTTTGGCTTCATTGAAAAAGGGACCGTGTACATGGCCTGATTAGAGGCGACATATTTAAGCCGTATTAAGGGGACGTACGTTTCATCGTCCATAATGCAACATCCTCTGAAGAAGAGACAAACTTTCTGCTCGTTCCTTCGCCTTCAAAGTGTCGTTCTCAGACCTTTTTGGAGCTTTTTCGGCTTTATATGACCGATATGGCCATTTCGTTGCCTAATCCGATGGATTTTAGGGTTACGTTATAATTCCGTACGTAAACCATGCGTACGTGGTGCATTTTGTGTACATTTGCGTACGTAATTAAAAAACAATTAAGTCAGGTAGTAATTCATTCGTGGTTGGTACACTGCTGTAAATGTTGCGTCCGTTGCGACTTCTTAAAGACTTATTTTTGGTTGTCGTAGAAATGAGTCGGTTACAAATAAATATTTTTTTGATTTTCAGTTATTTTTTATTGAAGAAGTAAAACCAAAATTGTATATTCCAAGGATAAATGCATGTAAATAAAATTATTATGTAAAATTAGTTTCTCTAACCAAATAATAAGCACGGAAATATTCAATTTCAGAAGAATCACAGCTAATATTGTATTCAACGCATTATGACTACTGGTCATTCGCATGTTTCTCTTTAATTGCGTTTTGCGTTTTGCACTAAAATGTATCCAGGAATTGTTTATAAGTAAATTACAAAGATGAAATCATTTCAAAATGTCTTTTATATTAAAAGATGAAGCAAAAATTGAATTTTATGTTCACGACTACTCACGACATCCTCATTACAAAATGTTGTCAGAACTACGACAACACTTTTCTTAAAAAGTACTAAGTATTTAATTTTTATGCATTATTTTATTGAAAAATCGTAGAGTAATTGATAACGACTACTTATATGATTTAATTTTGAACAAGAATACAATAATAGCATTAATAATTGAAATATTGGAAAAATAGTTTTGACTAGTCGTGAAAACCCGTGTTGCTTGGGTCGTTGAGTGCAAGAAAAGAGCAAGAACTGAGCTGATGTTGCTGGAAATGGTATGTTTCATTTTGTTTGTAAGTTGACCTGTTGGCGCAGGTAGTGACCTTTTTTATTGGTCTTTAATTGTTTTTTAATTACGTACGCAATGCACTCGAAAAAGGTAACGTACGCATGGTTAACGTACGCAAATAACATGACACCGATTTTAGACTTAGAGCACCCAGTGAGGGCCGCAACATCTTTTTCCGAGTATCCCGGATTACTCTGGGTGCACTGGGGCCCCAAAAGCGCATAATTTCTGCATCTTCCTCAGGCTTGAATTTCTTCTTCCGCGGCCCCGTTTTATGTAGCACATTTTTATCCCTCCTCAATTATGAACTCCGACTCTTCGAGATATTTCACCGTACGACACATTCGGCTCTTCAAGGAATATTTCCACAATCTCATTTCTCTTCTTCTTTCATATTATTAATAACTCTTTTTACTAAATATTTTCAATTTTGTGGAAATAAAAGTTTGTTTATTTGAACACATCAGTGAGAAATCATCCAGCATCAAGAGCAGTCCTACAGCTCCTTCTCTTGCACCTCCTCACCACAATTCACAAAATTCATTTTAAAATTACTTCTTATCAAAATCAAAACACAGCACGGCGTCTATTTTGTTGTGTCACAATTTGGTTCCACTGAAAAAATCCAGGCGGCAACATCGTCGCGTTACACTGTAAAACGCACTTTTTCCTCCCGGAGTTGCAAAATAAAGTGAACCGGTCCTAAATTGTTTATTTTATTAAAATGAAAAAAAAAAGGAAAATTAAATATCTGAAACTAATTCAGATAAAATTGAAAACAAACATTGAAATGATTCAGAAGAAACTAAAAAGTGACATTCAATACCAAGTTTTCCTGTTTTGATTTCTTGTCGTTTTCAGTCTTTCCCAAAGATTAAACTGTCTTGAAAACAAGAATTTGTTGCAAGAATTTGTTTTTCTGAACATAAAATCATAAAAATATAATATGGAAAATCCGAATCAATGATTATTCAACCTTCAATTAATTAATTGATTTATCCAGTAATTAAATTAATTAAAAAAATGTGTAATGACATAACAATAAATATTTATAAAGGAAACAACCGAAAATCGCGCATGAATTTTTAAACCCCTTTGGCGGCTATCGTCAAAACTTTAACAAGAAAAATTTAATAGTTTCGTGCCGAAAGGACTTTATTTTATTTTCTAATGAACTTTGTATTTCAATTGGAATTACCAAGAATAAGTAATATAATTTTAAATGGCCAGCGATTCGTATGCAATGTGCAATTTTTGGGACCATCAAAAACTCCCGAAAAAATCTCCGAGCGAGACAATCTTGCAAGAGTTCTGCAACTCCTTAGCGCAATCTCTTTGATTGCATCTATCTCAGGTTTAGCTGCGAAGGTCTTGTTGTGGCTGTGTAGCACATCTAATTGTGACACAGAATGAATTTCGGCGAACTTGAGACAACAATCTGAATGAAAATGCTCGCAATAAAAGCTCTTAAGTGCGTAGTTTAGCCAAAAAGAGGTGTTTGAGTGATGCAATCACTCAGGAGGGGTCATTACCGCGCGTGGACTTTTGGGTGGACAAAGTCGCGGGGGTCACAACAAGTGTGGTTCAGCATCTGAGATTCTCATTTCTTGATAATCTCACTTTTTAGCACTTTTAGCATCTCACAAATCCGCCGCAACAGTACATCGTCATTGCATACAAATGGTGTGCTTAAGAAAAAAAATTGTCTCAACAAGATGTTGAAAGTAAAACTTGCGTGAGTCATCTTCTCTACATATTTTTCCAGAGACTGTTGTCTTTCCGACCTTGACACTCATAGTACGGCAGCGAGGGGTTCTAAATCAACCGCCTAATATGTAATTAGAATGTGATACAATTTTAACATCATGTCGTTCTACATTTTACTGCAACAGCCACATGATGTGTTCTTCCGCTACGAGCGACCTTTCAGGTAGATGATCAATTTCAAATTTAATTCTATATGTTGGTGCGTTTTAATGCGCACAACTTAATCACAAAAGTGGAGCATTTTATCGCGAATTTAAATCAATGATGCAACATATTACCCGTCCGTGATGGTTACCGCCTTCCGCAGAATTTGTAAAAATCTTGAAAGAATTTATTACATGCAGGTCCTTGGGAGCAACTAAAAAGCAATAAATTAGTAGGTGTGGAGAAGAAAAATATAAATTAACAATTATTTTTATTATTTAGCTCAAAGTGCGATAAAAAGCTCTGCCGAAAAATTGAGCATTTCATGCGTAAATTGCAAGTGCTGACAAAGAACTTCATGCATGATGTTCCCTCAAGCTCTTTTTTGGGAACATAATTAAGAGGTTTTCCATACAAAATTGTCTTTTAGCTCCACACCTTTGCGACCTTATTCTACGCACTCGACTTTTCTTAATTAATTAGTCTTCCTCTTGATTCGGGTCGGAATTTTCCACCAATTTTCACTGAATGCGTTATTGGCAATGAAAATTTTAATACTCAAGTTTATTTACCACGATTTACATGAGATTATTAAGTTTTTGAAAACAATGCCTCAACGTCTGCTGTTCCTTATGATTTTGCTGTGAATGGGAAAAAAATGAGATGGGCTTTGAATGCAACAAAAATCTTTGGAATTTATTCAATCTCAAAACTTCTTCGTGGACTTTTTTATTATCTGTGATTTTTTTGACGACAGGAAGGAAGAGATTTCTTATCTTCAAGGAGAAGAATAAGAAATAATCTGTTTAAGAATATTTTCTAGAGGTATTGAATGCAAGGCCGTGGAATTTTCCAAAAATATTATTTCATTACATCTCTGAGTCTAAAAATTGCCCCACTGAGCTGTATAAAATTTTCCATACAATTCAGCAACGAAAAAAACCCAATTAATCTTCTTGTGCTAAAATTCAACTGCACCGACAGTTTAACAGCACATTTGCATAAATATTTTATTGGATTTTAGAAATATCACACAATAAGAATCAATGCACCTCCTCACTAACAAATTTTTCATATATAATACGCCTCTTAATGGCGTCTGACTTGAGAATTTGCATTGAACTTTTTTGAAAATAAAAAAAAACTACAATGGAGCAAATTACAAATTTCTTTGATCCAACGGCATTGTTATTTAGCATGAGATTTGGCTGCAGGCGGAGGACAGAAAAAAACTTCCTAATTAAATTTATCATAGTGGAAAATTTGAAATGTTCGCACTTGGGCGACCAAGAATTGCATGAAAATCCCGCGTCACTAAAAATTGCAATTAAATGCAAAATTGTCGCTCTGTTGCTGCAGAAATTGACAATGAAACACCCACCATCGAGTCAACGACACAAATATCATTTTTTTCACATTGAGCTATCGCAAATTTTTTTTTCCATCGAACGATAGAATGCTAAATGTGTGAGAAAAACTTGTAAGGCAAAAGATAAATATGATTTTGCACAAAAGCATTATCACTCCTTTACATAAGAAACTTATTGTAATTTACTGTGTGACGAGAAAATGAATTTCTTCACACTTTTTTTTCATTTTTAAAAAACAGAAAAAAGTGCTAAAATTGAAGATGGAACATTGGTCAGCAGAAGTTTTGGTTTGGAGAACAAGGGCGTTTGTTCTTCCGATAGAACCCCACACGAACTTTATTGCAAAGACAGCGCCTCATTTTGTTAAATTTATTTGAAACATTTTTGAGCAATGTTTGATGGCAATTTGTTTGGATGAAAAGGCGATTCGAGAGGCATACAAATGGCTACATTTAAATAAACCACCGTGTTCTGTTTCTGCTGTTAAGAAAATTAATCCAAGATCTTTGTCATTTGAACTCTGATGGTTTCCGAGGAACTTCAGCACTATTGTAATTCATCGATTTTCTAATTTTGTATTTTTAGCAAAGATTCTCATTTGGACAGAAATCGTATAAATGGTATAATTTGTATAAAAAAATGATTTTTTTTCGACTGCACTAGTTGTAGACTATTTTTGACCAAAATTAAACGATTATTGATTAGTCAATGAAGTTAAAGTTATTTTGTGAAAGCTGGGAATATTTATATCTATATCTACTTGTATAAAGTCTCGTCTAATATCGATTTGTGCAAAGTATTTTATCTAAACTGAATGCTCTGTTCATGAATAATTTAGAAAGAAATTGAAGATACAATTCTTCTCAGCTTTAAATCATATTTATAAAAAATCACAAAAATCGACTTTCGACGACATTTTATACGAGTTTTTAACAATTAAAAAACCAGAACAACAAAATTGAAAAATAGTTTATCTTAAAATGCTCAATATTCTTTTTATCTAAGGAGCATATTTTAGACAAATTTGGAATGCAATCAGAATTAGTCTAAAAAATTTTTAGAGTATCCGACAATTGCAGGAAAAAAAGTTGTTAGAATTTGTATCAAACCATTATGAATTGAATTAAAGAGAAAAGCAATTTATTGAAATGATATTTTTTTAAATAAATAAAATTAGACGAAATAGACTCCTTTTATGTAACATTGAATGAGTTTTTTGGAGCAAAAAGAGCTTTTTTAATGAAGACCAATAAAATATATGGCTAAAAAACTCCTCAAACATTCAAAAGCATTTTACTGATTCATCGATATGAGCATACTGCAAAATTCCTCTCACCTTCTTATACAATCTATCAAAACACGCTTTGGAGTGATAATTGCATTAAAAAATTGTAAAATTATACAATAAATAACGTCAAGTCACTCAAGGCCGTATCCACCGCAACAATGGCCAGAAGCAACCTTCGAAACCCTTTGAAAAGAAAAGTCTTGGGGCAATTTTCCCTCAAATTGATCTCCTCAATCGCCCCATTCTTCCTCCAGTTGATCTCTCTGTGTTTAGCTTGTGCTTTATGAGTGGGATGTGTAAACGGCCCGTATATTGACAAGTTTCCCATTGTTATCAGTTTGCGTCTTGGCAGTTTTTTTTTTACTTAAGCTCTGCACATGAATTACATTAAATTTGTTACTTATCCACGGTATGTCAATATTACATAAGGTTGTCGGTGTTTATGTACAAATGCGTGCGAAGCTTATGAAGTCAAAGAAAAAAAAAGCTTTTCTGTATTTGCGCAGAATTTGTCAATAGAGTGGTTATAGATGAGCAATGATTTTTGGAGCACACCCTTTGCACCCACCTTGGAATGCGTTAAAAGAAAATTAATAATATACATAGAGTGGTAGACGAAATGGAGAGCAGACACTCTCTAATGTGCGACTTTTTTCACTTTTCCCATGGCAAAACGCGTCAAAGCTTCTCCAACTTTTCAGCTTGGTTATTGGCTTGTTAAATTAACTCGATGACTGGGTGGCTGCTACACCTGGATGAATGGGATGTGTTTCAAAATTAGGCGGTATAATTTTATTCTCGCTACAGGATTTTAGTTGTTCCACAAGTTTCAATAAATTGTGAGAAGAATTTTACTTTGTCATTGTTCAAGATTTTGAGCTGAACTTTAAAGATTAATTGAGGCTCTTTTTCAAATTCTTGGAAAAAAAAGAAATAAATTGAAACGCCTAGTTCTACCCGGCGCCTCCACTTTCAATCTAAATTATTTGAAAATTAAATGAAGATGGAGACGCCTAGTTCTACTCGGCGCCTCCACTTCAGACTTCTGATCAAAATTATTTATTAAAATTTCAAAATATTTTCTGAATTATTTACGGTCAAAGTTTCCAATTTTCCCTAAAAAATTAAAACTATCAACTTTAAAAAGAAAAATAAACAATTTAGAAATATATTCATTTGAAAATATAAAATGTAATCAAATCTAAATTAAATGCTTCAAACCAAATGATTGCAACAAACTTTTTACAAAGAACACAAAGAATCATCAAAAAATTCTAAAAGAAATACAAAAAAAAAATTATAAATTTAGAAGACAACCACGCATGAGACAGACACAAAGTTAGAAGATGAAAATGACCAAAATCAAATAAGTGTGACCATTGAGATAAATTTTTCCCTCACCGGGGAGTGCTGTGAGAAGATGCCGTCACCAGAAAACCGCGAAAAGCTCCATGTTATGAGTATAAAAAAAACTTCTCGCACAATCATTGAATTGTACAGAGTGTCTTTACCTTCCACCACCTCTTTTTTCCCATACAAAAGACTAATATGACGCTGGGCAGATATCGTGCGACTTATGGGCTTTTCAGCGAAAAAAAATTAGCAAACAGCCCGCGCTAGGTGCTCGCCTATATAAATTCGCCAGTCTCACTGAGAATTTGTGGTATTCGTTTCGTGGCTCCCAAGCAAAACGCAGTGCGAGAAAAGTGAATTTTTTTCTTGCGAGAAAGGAAAATATTAAAATTAGTGACACTGTAACACACTTTTTTGCCATTTTTATTATCATCGGTGGTGCTTTTGTTTCACTCTCTGTGATTTATTCGTCATTTCCGGCCAAGGAAGAGAGACCTCAAAGTTCCCCAAGATGTTGAATACAAAAGTTTTCTGTGTGAGTAATTTCGGATGTTTAATTTAAATTGAACAAATAACCATCCTCAATTAACACGCGGATGTTATACATACAATTCTACTTTAAAAGAAATTATATTAAGTATATACCTTGAAATAAACTTCGAAAAAAAAACTTTTAACAATCCTCTCTCAGATGCAACGAAAAAAAATCGCGATAAGACTACAGGAAAAATCGCTTTAAAAAGCTAATTTTCAGTGACCAAATAAATTCCTTTTTAAATTACAATTTTTTTCAGAAACTTTAGTGATTTGTGTTAAAATAGTCGGGAAATGAAATGAAAAAATCATTCTAATCCTTGAAGTGCAAATTATGCTTTAACCACCGTAGATGAGAAATTAGATACGCACGCAGCCGAAATGCTCGAAAGATGATTAAGGAAAAGCATTGTGTTTCAACTTTGATCTTGAATTTGTAATCAATTTCCAAGTTGATTTGGTGATATCTCCCCGGGAAATCAACATTCTGCATTAATTGCAATATTTTACAATAAATTTTATAATAATTTGAAATTATTAAAAATATTAAAATTGAACACATTATCCACTTATTTTATAACTTTGAAATGAATTAGCATTATCTCTGATATTTTTATTATTTATTGTGAGGAATTTTCAAACAATGAAAATGCAATATTTTTAATCTAAATTAAATTACACAGAGTAACAAAATTTAAGCAATAAGAAAATGTGTCAGCTCTATGAGAAAAAAAAAACGCAGGGAAATGGGGGAGTTTAAATAAATTTTCAATCAGAAAAAGTTTATGCAAGAAAAGCTTTTCTGATTTTTCTTAAATCATCTTGAAAACAAAATCCTTCTTGTAATTTTAAAAGAAAATTAGAAATGTTATTTAAGTAAAAGCAATTTGAATTTTTATTTCTGAAGCTAAAAAGATTTTTTTTAGCGTTAATTAAGATATTTTTTAATAAAAATGGAGAGTTTAAACTAGAAAGTTTGCAAAAGAAATCTAAGAACAGTTCTAAAATTGAAAAACAATATCCAAATTCTTTTGAAAAATGAAAAGAAATATTGAGAAATAAATAAGAAAAATAACTTTTTAAGTTAATTTATTAACGGATTAAAAAACCAGCGAAAAAATGCAATGATCCTTTTGAGAAAATTCTAATTATTTTTTAAGGATTAATAACATTTTTTTATCTTACTTATGTAAAAAAATCATCATACAAAGCTAATTTAGATAAGTTGTTTCGGTTTTAGCGAATTCGTCTTTACATAATTTCTTTTTTAAAGATAATTTTAATTTTTTTAAGCAAAAGTAGACCTTTATTCATTACTTTATTCAATTTTCTACAAAAAATTCGAATGCTGTTACTCCCCTTCATCAGTCCTACAAAAAACTTATTATTTCAACTATCGCACAAATTTTTCCCAAGTCCTTCAATTTATTTTTGGAGTGTTCAAAACTGTGCAATTAAAACCTCCCTTCTATGTAATTTCTGCCTTCTGCAGCTCCTCGCTGTGTTCATCTTTGTCGTAACCGCAGAATCAGTTCCGAAAGAAACGAAACTGAGTGCGAAAACAGAAGATCTGAAACCAGCAGAAAGTGGTCAAAGTAAGTTTCCTTCCTAGTTGAAGTCTATTGATCTGATGGAGATCTAACAGATTGCCAATATGTTGTGTTATAGTCTTTGACCTAGGAAGCTGGACAAATAAGTATCCTAGATATTATGGAGGTGGGTATGGTGGCTACGGGAATAACTATGGCGGATGGAATCGCTACCCTAGCTATGGTGGCTACGGAGGCTACGGAGGTGGTAGCTATGGAGGATACCCATATGGCGGCGGCTACGGTGGCTACGGAAGCGGCTATGGAGGCTACGGAGGCGGATATGGAGGGTATGGGGGATATGGAGGATACGGCAACACAGGCTTGGGTGGCTATGGTGGATACGGCACCAACTACCTGGGTGGTGGATACGGTGGCTACGGAGGATACGGCTCTGGCTTGGGCGGCTACGGCGGCTACGGCGGCTATGGAGGTAATGGGGGTTTATCAAGCTATTATGGCTACAATACGAATGACTATAGCGGTAATCGAAATATCGGCTATGGCTACCAACGAGGAACAAACAATGAGGGTATCTATAGAAATGCATACGCGAATCCCACATCAGTTATCGGACTGAGAGGTGCCTTTAATTAGGAAAAACACACTACAAAACACTTTTAAATTTTAGGTTTCTTTCAGTTCCTACTTTTTCTTTTTTTTTTTTAAATTTCCCCAATTTCAAAATCAAACACTTTTTACATTTTTTCGTTTCGAACATATTTTACATCCTTCGATATTTTATTATTTATCAATGAGTATGTAACATTGTAAATAAACAATAAAACATCCCAAAGACAATCCAAAAAAACTAATTTAAAGTTTCCATGCATTTCTAAGATAAAAAAAATTATGAAAATCTTTTGCAAATTTCTTCCAACCCCCAAAAAATTAAGCCTCCCATACAGATTTACCATAAAAAAAAACGTTCCACACAGAGAAAAGCAAAATTCTAACCACGGAGGAACAGACAAGGTAATATTTTGCATCTCTCTGGGGCACACACAACACAGGAAAACACGCATAATGTTGCTAAAAAAGAATGAATAGATATATATCACATATTAGTTTTCAATGAATTCTCTTCCCATACAACATCACCTTGACACTACTTCTTCGTTTTTCTCTTTCAACTCATTACACGTTATTTTTTTTTCTTATTAGATAAACGCTCACCAGAACACAATAGGAAAATGCAATATAATTCTTTCTTTGAGACTCACTTTTAATATTTTTTTCGTAGCTCCTAAAACATTTTATTTAAAACAAATTTCTTGTATGTTTGTATAATTTTTGTCTTGAAGATTCTGCGGTGTTTAGCCCATACACTGCGGTATTAGACGGTAAAAGGAGCACCCATGCATGACACTGAGTTTTTGTCTTCTAGGTGGTGGATACTATTACTAAAAATCGCACGTGCGAATGATTCTTCTGCGTGAAAATTAACAGCCTGACCCCATCCACCATAACAAATTATTTGTCAATTTGCAAAGAAAAAACCAGGAAGAGCAACAATCCGAAAAAAAAATGAAAATTCGTCAGCAGGAAGATCCTCTATGATGGCTCCTCTCTTATTTATCTTTACCAACTTCAATGACTGATGTCACCATACAGCCAAGGCAGCAAGAATTGCTGTAAAAGCCAGCAAATTGGTAGATGTAGTTCAAAAATAAAATTTGTGAACTAATATCAAATGGAATTTTCTTTCTTTTTCTTATTTTTTTTCTTGTGGTTTTGGGATTGTTTTCTTGGTTTAATTCATCGTATCGTATTTAATATAGGTTGGGCAGTTTAAAAGAATTAATTCATTAGTTGTATTTAAAAAGGACATAACTCTTCTTATTTGTCTGAAACATCTTTTACTCTCTAAGATTTTTTTATTCCGTTATCTTATTTTTCCAAAGAAAAGGCATTTAATTAAAATATTTTTTTTAATAGAAAAATATTTAAATTAATTTTACTTCTTATTTGCATAAAAATGTAGGAAAACGAAGCATAAAAGTTCAACTTTTAACTCAATTTTTTCGGATTGTAGAGTTATGTTTTCTTTGAACATCACGATTCAGTTATTTCTTTTTCAGATATTTTTTGCATATTTCGAAAGTTCTTTTTAGCTGTGATTCTTTCTTGAAAGAAGCACAGCTTCTGTGTACACTAAAAAATGCAAAGTCGTCAGATCGGGCTCAAACTTAGGATGAGCACGAATTAGGGTCCCTACATTCCAAAAAATGGTGGCGCCGAAAATCTTTCCGGCCGGCCGGCCGTCCGTCCGGCCGGAATATAACACTATATTGCAAGAGAACGGTAATAGATAGAGACTTGCGGTCAACGGCAAAGTTCATATATCGGGTGGAAGACATCCGATTATGAAGTCAAATCCAACCCCCCACCCCCGCGTCCACCATTTTGAATAACCCCTAAATTTTGTTTTGCTTATATCTCAGCCCCTATTTTAGCTAGAGGTCTGAAATTTTGATATGTTGTAGGGGCCATCAAGACCTTTCCAACGATACCTCATTTTCGAAAATCGGTCAAGCCGTTTAGTCAATATGGCCGCCACAATTTTTCATCGAAAATCGACCATAACTCGAGAACGGCTTGACCGATTTTGATCAACTCGGGCTCAAATGAAAGATATTAACGAGCCCTACAACTGCTCGGAACATCACAAGTTCAAAAAATGACCGCAAGTGGCGCTAAAATCAAAAACAAAATTTTCGATGAGTTTTCGATGAATATCTCGAGCACCGCTTTATAGAATTGCTTCATATTTTGATATGTTATAATTGGCTATAATATCTTTCATCATGCCAAAAATGAAGAAAATCTATGTAGCCGTTCCGGAGATATCGCGTTTTAAAGTTAACATGTCATATCTTGAGTTGCATAAGACCAATATATACACATATAAAATTAAATTAAATATATATAAATGCATAGATATATACATTGTATATACATACAAAAATACAAAGATAAATATATATAAACTGCAAAGATAAAAATTAAATATAGCATGGATGGAACAGTATAAAGCGAAAGAACGGTAAGTAAAACTTACGGGCTGTGATTCTTTCTTTGTCAGTGAAATGTGAAATTGACGGAAAATTGAGGATGGGCAAATTTTGAGGAAGGATTTCTCGCGTACCGAATCACAGCCAACGCTCAGAAATTTTGTGAAAAGCCTTAATCGTGGGCGTTGGCTGTGATTCGGTACGCGAGAAATCCTTCCTCAAAATTTGCCCATCCTCAATTTTCAGTCAATTTCACATTTCACTGACAAAGAAAGAATCACAGCCCGTAAGTTTTACTTACCGTTCTTTCGCTTTATACTGTTCCATCCATTTCATTACAGATCATTTGGAAGTAAAGGGTTTTTTGGTATTCGATGAAAAAGAATTATTAAGATTCAACCGATTTAACAGAGCTAAAAAATTAGTACACCAATTTTAGACCTTTTAGCCAAGACACTTATCATTCGGTGAAAGAAGTTCTTTTTATATAAATTGATTGCTAAGTTTTTTATTTATAAGAATTTATTTCACATTCTTTACGAATTTACCCCAGATATGTTCAAAAAAAAATTTTTAATATTAATGAAGCATGATTTTAAATTTTAAATATCTATTAAAAGTCAGATTTCAACCAAAAATCTTTTTTCCGCACAAGATGTTCTAAAAACCTTTTTTAACCGAATCAATTGAAAAAAAAACCTTTTTATGGCTCTTTTATGTACCTAAAGTTAACAAAGAAAATTTTCGATTGTACTAAATATTAAGACTTATTCAACGATCAAGAAATTTTTTAAATTTTAAGAATTTCTTCTGAAATTTCAACGATTTCAAGGGTTTTTTGGTCACTAAATACAATACATTAATTAGTACACCAATTGTACTAAATATTCTTCAGTATAATTCATTTAGGCTCATTCTCTGCAATCTACATTTTTTAGACCTTCAGCTCTTCTAGAAATGTTTAGTAAATTTTTTCGTGAAGTTTTGGAATTTTAGATCGAAAAGGGATATTTAGAACTAGATTTTGGTAAAATATTCCCTAGAATTTGAATAAAATCAAGAAACTTGAATAATTTCGATAATCCGCCTAGTTTCCTGAGACCAATATTCATTATTCTGCAGTGTTAATTCCGGCTTAAACGATTGAAAATTTAATAGTTTTCTGGTCAATTTAATTTTGTTTTGTTGACAAAAATATTAAATTTTCTGACCAAAAGATAGTTTTGGAATAAAAAAATCATCAATTTTTTCGATGTGAACAAACGCAGAATTTTGAGATAAAAAAAATATATTTTCTTCCACATTTATTAGATCTCTTTTACACAGAAACAAATAAAAAAATTGAATACATTTTTCTCAAACACGGCTTCAAGTAAAAATTTTGATTGAACTCCTACCTTGTCCAGAAGGTGCTCCTAGTAGCCAATTTCCGTTGGTTTAATCCTCAAAATGACGGGAACGCTGGTGCAGGGGAGGATTGCGATCTCCGTAATGACCGCCGTGACGAGTTCCGGAGGTGTAATGTCGTAGTAGAGATGCAGAGGCGTAAGGTAGGGATTTGCCCGCCAATTCTGCAAGCTGTTCTTGACAAATTCACGCGGCACAAGGTCGTCCGGCGACCCAATCTCATTGTACACGAAGGCATCCGTTTGCACGCGTTCGCTGAATTTGTGCGTCTCGCAGCACACGAGAACGGGGACGTTGTGAGATTTAGCCACGAGAGCAATTTGGGCTGTTCCTGCGCGAGACATAACATAGCCATTGGCCAGGAGGGAATTGGCACCGAGAAGAACCTTCGTCACGTCCTGCATGATGAAAGTTACTGCTGTGATGAGGACACACGTGCAGTCAATGCCCAGATCTATGAGCTTCCTCGTCATGTCTCTACCCTCGTGCAAGGGGGCTGCATCGGCCACAATTACGCGGAATTTCTTACTGCGATTGTGAGCTTCCTTCAGGATTTGCTTCACCAGGGATGATCTGAAAATTATTTATTTTTTTAATTAAAAAAGAATGATCTTTTTGCTTTTCTTTTGCTCGAAACTCACCCTCCAAAGGTAAGAATCACATCCCCATCGGCAATTTTCTCCTGAACAGCCCAAGTGATGGCCAAATCAGCCTTGTCCAGCTGATCTTTGATATAGGTGTCGATGATGTCAAAAAGAATCATTTTCAACTGCAAAAGAATCAAATTATTTAAACCCCAAACTGGCTGAATTAGATAAGAAATCCTACCTCGATGTGAGGATCATCTTCTTCCTCACTATCTGGATCGGGTACATGCACAATATCCGTGGGAAGTTGCGTAATTTGCCACTTGAGGTACTTCATGGCATTCACCATGGAGACAGCCATTGGGCGGCACTGCTCCAAGTACTCCATAATGTGCCCCACGTACGTCTCCAGGCAACGCGAGAATTCCTTCTCTGGCGGCGTCCGGAACTTCTTAATCACAACCTTCATGATGGTGAGAAGGGCGTAGCACCTCGCATTGGCTCCTGTTATCTCCATTTTCGAGAACTGCGCCCCCAGCGTCCGGATGGCTTCGTGAATCTCATAATCCCCACTCACCTTTGGAGGATGCATAAAGTAATCGCGATAGAGGTGATTGAAGAGCTTCACCCTGTGCTTCTGCCCTGAATGAGCACCTTCCGTTCTCACGACTTTCCTCGCAGTGGGAGAAACTTTAACTGCATTCGTTTTTGGGGCAGGTTTGGCCGGTACAGGCTTATCCTTTGCAGACTTTTCCTTCATCTTCTGCTCCTTGGCGGCCCTCTGTGCTTCCTGAATGGCTCTCCTTTCAGCCTTTGTCGTGGTTTTCGCCTTGGGAGCATCACTTATGGTGAGAGTCTCCATTTTTTCCGCTAAATCCGTATCTGTGTTGGATTTTTCAACATTCCCCAACACTTTGGTGGATTCGCTTTGAGGTTCAGTCTTAGCTTGGGGTGCTTTCTGCTTGGCACTCTGCTTTGCCAATTTTTTTGCTTCACGCTGAGCAAGAATTTCTTCCCTGGAAGCTTTCTGATCATTTCCTTCTTCCTTCTTATCCGGAATTGGTTTTACTTCTGCGGGTTTCTTAACTGGAGAGGTCGTCCTGGCTGCTGGTTCCACCTTTGCTGCTTTTACCGGGCTTTCCTTTTTCTCTTCGGGTTTTCCTTCAACTTTCACAGCTGTTGCTTCCTTCGGTTGATTCTTTGATTTCTTTTCCAACTTCTTGGCTTTCCTTTCCTGCATAATCTCTTCCCTTGTCTTTTCCTTCTCCATCTCTGGCTCCACTGGCGCTGATGCTTCCGGAATTGGCTCTACAACTGCTGGGGTAGCTTCTTGGGATTTTTCTTCCTTTACAGCTGTCTTCTGTTTGTTCCTCCTGGACCTTCTTCTCTTCTTCTTCTGCTCCGGAACCTGGGAGAAGCAAAATGTGGTTAGAATTTATTCCGGAAAGGTAAAAAGAATCACAGAGTGCAGAAAAGCAAGGAATTATGTTAGCAGAGAAATATCATTGTTATTGGCTACTTCTATGTATCTACCTCTGGATTTTTATCCATTTTGCTGACTAGAAAAAGGATAAATTTGTTAAATTAGGGAAAAATCTTGAAAATATTTTCTGTCTTGTTGGCAAAAGAAAATATTTTTAGGGCGTTATCACGAAATTTTTTACCTTTTACGTGAGATTTTTCCTTCAAATGGTAACTGGAAAGTTTCTTCTTCCCTAGAGAGGAATTTCCCAAAAAATGAGTGCAGAAAACTCAAGTTATTTACTAATTTTTAGAATAAAAAAATTCTTGGATGATGTAAAATTGTAAAATTTGTGAAAGGAGTGACATGAGGAATGACAGCTAACGAAGAGGTTAGGTTGTTTACCTTTTTTTCCCGCCAATTCCGGAAAGCATTTTTTCATGTCTTTTGTGATTTTGTGAAATTGTGAAAATTGTAAAGGAAAAACTAGTTCAAATTTAATTCATAGCATGGAGAAAAGTAAGTAGAATAAATGAATTAAAAGAAAAGTAATGAGAAAGATTATTTCCCACAGAACTTTTGACCAAGAAGCGGAAAGCCGTTCAGGAAGGGAATGTCCAGCAAATTGCCACTTGTTGCCACAGCCTGGGAGACTTCTATCACGCATCTGGACTCTATGACAAGGCACTGGAGGCGTACCAGGAAGAAGCTGAGCAATGGAAGAGCATTACGGGTTGTCGTATGAAGTATGGGATTGCGCACAGGATGATTGGGGAGATGCTGATACTCTTGGGTGACATTAATAAATCCCTGAAGCACACGGGGCAGTACTTAAAGATTGCCCAAGAGGAAAAGGACAGCATTGAGCTGCAGAGAGCCTATGCAACAATTGGACGAGCTTATCTTCTCAAGGGGCAGAATCTCACTGAGAAAGAGAGCGCAGAAGTGAGAGCAAAAGCCCTGAAGGAAGCTGAGAAAGCCTTCTTGAAGAGTTTATCCATCTGCCGGGAACTCTGTGGGAAGATCAGCAACATCGAGCTGCAGGATATGATGGCGAGGCTGTACCTGAATCTCAGCGTAACACGAGAGAACTGCAACGAGGAGATTGAGAAGAGCCTTGAGTACATGACCAAAGCGATAGCAATCTGCAAATCTCATGATCTCTACGAACTCCTCCATCAGTGCTACATGTCCACGGGAATGCTGTACGAGGCGAAAAAGAAGGACATTGGGAACTCTCTGAGGTACTTGAATTTGGCTCTGGACGTGGCACAGAGGCTGGAAGCACGAACAGCCAAGATCTGTGAGACACTCCTTATGAAGAGTGAGGTGCTCATTAAGGCTGGAGACTATCAGAGTACCAAACAAACCCTCCACAGGGCGTACAAGCTGAGATCCCCAAATGAAGCAGACAGGGAAGTTATTGAGCAGAAGCTGAAGATTGTGGCAGCCCTGTGCTACACAGAGGACTCCCTGATTACAGCCAACACCACGGATTATCGACGAAAGAAGGTGCTCTATGAGAAGATGGGGGATGGATCGTGTCGTCTGGAAAACTACGAGAAAGCTCTGAGTTACTACAAGAAAATGCTCGAAACAGCTGAACTTTGCGGGGAGAGTGGGAAGGACTTAATTCCCATCTACGTGAGCCTCTATCAGACTTACCGGGATAATCATCAATACACGGAAGCCCTCAAGTATGCATGGAAGGAGTACGAGCTGTGCAGCAATGTTCCCAAGGAAGCCTTCCTGACGCTCATGAACATCGCCGAGCTCTCGGATTTGGCTGAAATGAGTTTCTGGGAAGTGGAGAAAATTTTCCAGAGAGCCCGGAAGGAAGCTCAGAAAGCCAAGAATAAACAATCCGAAGCCTTGGCTATGGAGAAGTTGATGATGCTGCAGCGGAAGCACGGAATGGAGTCTCTAGCTGAGATTCTGGAGAAGGAAGCACAGCTGGCTGGGATGGATTTGGCTGTGGTGATTGCTGAGGAGGAAGAAATAGCCGGTGAGGATTCCAATACTCCTGATATTGGTGATGATATCTGCCTCGATGATCTCTCGGATTCAGGAAGTGAAGAAGAAGCTGCAATTCCTGCAGCTGCTGCTGAACAAAAGCGTCCCGTGAGGAGGAAAAGAACCCCCAATGTAGTGAAGAGAAACAACAAAGGTGAGACACAGCTTCATCAGGCTTGTATCTCGGGGAATGCGACGCTGACACGGAGACTTCTCGATCAGGGGCATCCGGTTAATGTTCGTGACAACGCTGGATGGCTTCCCTTGCACGAAGCTTGCATCCACGGGCACAGAGACATCGTGGACATGCTCCTGGAGAAGAGCACAGCGACAATAAATGATCGCGGAGGAACTTCCTGCGATGGTATCACCCCAATGCACGATGCCTGTTCCAATGGGCACCTGGCCATTGTGGAATTACTCCTGGACAAGGGTGCCAATGCAACGGTGAAGACTGATTTCGGGGAAACCCCGCTGGACACGCTGAAAATCTGGCGGGAAACTGTGAGGCTCAATGAAACGGATGTTGTGTTTTATGAGACAATCGCCCAGAGGCTTAGTAAGCTAATGGAGAAGGCTGGAATGAATCCCAAGGCTGCTTCTACATCCACCTTCCGCGCTACGGAAGCTCTCCTTGATGAAGATTCCAGGGAGAGTGAGCTTCCGGACAATAAGGAATCTCTGTCACCGCCGCCTGTGATGGCAAGATCTTCGAGACATTCAGAAGGATCTTCCCTGCTCTACAAGAGTGTCATTGACAATCTGAGAAAGAAGCCCGTGGCTGAGGAGCCAAAGAATGGTGCGTTGTTCTCAAAGAAGAGATCAGCATACCTTAAGGGGGATGAAGTTGGGGAGGAGGATTGGCTTGAGGATGATCTTCTGCCCAATAAAAAGCGCAGAAAATTCCTCAGAGAAGGTCATTCGGCGCCTTCAAATGGCACCAAAGCCAGCAAAACCAGGAAAACCAAATCAATTGAGGAGGATTCAGAGGAGCTTCCAGGAGAAAATGTCATGGAAATTGAGGATGAGATTGAACCTATTCTGAACACACCCTTCCTGAATGAACGCAGACCCAGCAGCGACAGTTCAAAGATCCAGAAGAAAATCACTCAATCTTCACTTCTTGAAGCGGGATTCTCAAGACAAGCAATAGAGGAGGATTTTGATGTGGACTTCCCCCTCAATACATCACCAACGAAATCCTCAAAGTCCTCCACGGGAAGATCATCCGGTGTACCTGTAATTGTGCACAATATGATCTCCCTGAAGGTCAAAGTTGATGATCAACTGATTGTGGTACCTGTGAATGCAGCAGAAGTGTCCAGTTTGCAGATTAAATGGCTGGCAGAACGAGCTTCCAAGAGATACTACAAGTAAGGCGCAATCCTGGATGGAATCTTTGGGAGATTTCTTGAACTCTGATTTATTTCTTTTCAGTCTCAATGGACGTCTTCCGGATATGCTGCTGACCACAACGGATGGGGCAGTATTTGATGATCAAGATCCCATATCGCTTGTAATTGACAACGATCAGAATCTCGTTCATTCCCTCATCAGCAAATGGAATGTCCTCTCACTGGCTGAGAGCTACAGGGATGTCATCAAGCAGATTGAGCATGGTGAGTACGGAAAAACCTTTCATTAGCAAGTTCTTGATTTTATTTTTAAAATAAATTCCCAGTGGAGAACGTCCGAGTTCTCAGAGCTCTGGAAGTAGCTGAGAGTTCCAATGAACTCAACTTGGCCGACTTGGATCTCCCGCCAAAGGAAACTCGTCCCCTTTTCAAAGCCATCCAGCACCATGTGAACCTCTCAGCGATAGATCTCTCCAACAATGTGATTGAAGACGAAGGCCTGGTTTACTTCTGTCAATCCCTGCAATCACTCAAACACCTCACGGCTCTGAATTTGAGCAGCAACTTCCTCACTGAGAATGGATTGCTGCGTCTTGCGAATGTTCTGCAGGAATCCCGAGAGGTGCTGCTGCCAGAACTCACGGATCTCTCACTGAGCCACAATCCTCTCGGGAATGGGAGCAGGAAGTACTTGGCGGACATTTGCGAGCGTCTCCCTAAACTGCGTCGCCTTCAACTCGCCGCGTGTGATCTTACGGAGCTGGGAGACTTCAATTTTGCCTTTGAGCGCCTCGAAAGTCTCGATTTGAGCTTCAATTGCTTCCGCGACAGTGATGAGCTGCGCACAGTTTGGCGATCACTCGACGTGACAAAGATTGAGTGCCTGAAGATGGCGTTTTGCATTCAAACACCAGGAATGGGGAAGTTTCTCAGCAATTTTCTCCAATCTGGCTCCCCGAGGTACCTCACAGAGCTCCATTTACAGAACTGCCACATAACGGATGGGGAATTCTGGAACATCCTCAAAGCTCTCACCGGAAAGGAAATGCATGTGATTGACTTGGCACAGAATCCCCTGACCATCCTAGCGCTAAAGTATCTTCTAACCACAAGTATCTCCGTGAAGCATGTGAGCTTTCTTGGATGCGAGAAAATTCTCTGCAACATTCATCTTCTTGAAGAACTTCCGCCTCATGTGGAGGAGCAGCACCCGGAAAAAATAACTCTCTACGGAAAATCAATTGAAGAGGATTCCATTGAGCATTTACGAACAATCTGGACATCCTGCTGGCCAAATAAGGATGCCCGAACCGAAAGGAATCGCAACGTCATCATCTTAGCGTCATCTTAAGAGTAAATTTTATTTTAAAAGATTTTTTTTTGTTAGTTTTTAAGAGGAATGTAAAGGTTCGTTTATTTTTTAAGCAATATAACTTTGTCTATATGAAAAATCTTTGATTCATCGAAGAGGCATTCGGGATTCAAGTCCGGAAGTCGACGGGAGTCCTTCTAAATCAGTCTGAAAAGGCGGCAAAATGGTTTTTGGGCTTAAAAATGTGCAGGATTACAGGGAATATTTGCATTGAATATTCTAAAAAGGGAATCTCCTCAAATGTGGAAGTTTTGTATTCCAGAAAAAGGAATGTGGGGCAATTGTGGGACAAATGTGGGTCTTGTGTTTTGGTCTTAATTTTACTGTGAGAAAATGTCGAGCAAATAATGAAGATTTCGGATAACATCTCAAAAATGCTGATACGGGTTTTAATCGATCAGGTTTTAAACAATTTAACTTATGTTTTGAAATATTTATAAAAGAATAATACGAAATAAACAAAACAGATTAATTCTAAGCATTTTTTCGATAATTTCTCTACATCATATCGGCATTTTATCTGCAATTTCACAGTGTTCCCCCAAATAAACTTTTAGACCTTTCGGACTGTATAAGTCCTTCTTCAGGGCTTCAAGTCAATTAACATTAACCGTCTTCTTCACAATCCGTCTTCTTAATTTTTTGAATAAAATAATTTACCGTCGATCACATCACCTTTTCTCTGCATTGCAGATTTTTCACTAATTTCCATTACTACACCCAATATTTGCCCCAAAATTGCCCCATTTTCCCTGGGATATATCAATTTATGAAGGTAAGGCTATCGTAAATGTTCGTTAGCTCCATATAAATGGCATTTCGAATCTCCTTCGAAGGTCCTAGTGGTCTGTAGGGGTCAGCTTCAATATTATTCTGCGGATCAGCGCATTGGTCCAGCAAATTGAGCAGAATCTTTGTGGAACGCGATGTAACCAGAAGTCCAGGTGAGTAGGTGGATCCTCTAAAAATCTAAGGAAATAATCTTAATCAGTCTTCTGCCCAAGTGGCTTGAAGAAGCAAATTGAGAGCTTACTTTATCACAAGCAATTTGCAGATTATTGTTCATTTGTCTATTTGTGCATTTTTCAATGTTTTTGCTACACTTGCTGCGGCAAGCCTTAAAGCTACATTGCACATCCTTCCAGCACGTCTTAGCGTCCGAAAGGTAGCGATCCATGAATGGGGCTGCGAAGACATGCTCCAAGTTCATGTACTTCAATCTATTGTCTGATATGCCGAAATTGGTTAATTTTATATCACACAGTGTTATGAAATTACTATCTAGCTCCTCGACAAAGTCGAGAATTAAGACGGCTTTCTGTATGCGATGTTTCCAATCTGTGGCACTGAAATGAGGGAAAAATATTTATAAAGAATTTTCATTCTTTGTTTATTTGAAAGAATTAATTTTAAGAGTTAATGTGTCGAAAAATTGTTCTAAAAATTTTTCTAACTTCCTTTTTTTTTTTTGATAAAAAAAAATCTTTAAACAATTTTGAAGAACCGGAATCCAATAAAATATTAAAAAATCTAACAAAATGTCGAAAATTATAGAAAATATAACTCAAAGGTTAATTTAAATAAATTGTTTCGATCGTTCCATAATAAACGAACTTTTTAAAACATTTCTTAGTTTTTCTAGACTAATATCGTAATTTTCTCGACAACTGTCGGCATTTTATCGGCAGTTTAACCCTTTCGCGTCCACGTGAAACATGAGCTCTTTTTATCACGATAATTATTGTACAGATGCTTTTAAAGGACTTTTCTCAGTCAGAACGTCTTCGTTAGCCTCTTTTGCGTGAATTTGATGCATTTGTAACTTGGAAAAACAATTAAATTCATAAATAATTGGAAAAATAAAATATTTCACGTTTGGGTCAACGTATGACTCAAAAAACTCGAAAGGGTTTAAACATATTCTACACCTAATTTTAAAATCAAAATCATCTAAAATTAATTTATTTTATGAATTGAAAAAAATTAAAAGGTAGTATATGTTAAAATTCATTGTAAAATGTATTTCTGAGTAGATTACCTCATAATTTCAAGATGATTGGATCCCTCAAATGCGGAGATGTACTCCTCACCGAAAAAGGGTCCACATGAGCCATAGATCTTGGGGAAGAGCTCCCTCCCATCCCAAATCTTAGCTACCATGTAGTCATTGTCGTTCACCAACCTCCAGGCATCATCCATGAAGCGATGGAAGATCTCTGTGTCACCAAAGTGAATCCTCAGATTGAGGAATTCCCTCAGTTCGGGCAACGTCAGTGAGGCGTTGTACTTGAAGAAGACAGTCCGATTGACCATACGGATAAATTCCACTTCGGACGGAAAGCGTTGATGCCCATCGCGGTCCAGCCACTTTAGGGGATCCACACTATCTGGGGCTTCCTTGACCGTTATCTTCTTCGTACCCTCATTCCCAATTACAAAGGCAAATTTTCTATTCTTTGAAGCATTCTCAGGGCAGTGAAAAGTACTCCTATGCGAGCAGATTTCATTGCAGAGTGATCCACTAAATTCATTCCTATTGAATTTATCGCACTGAAAAAAAAATAAAAATTAATTTTACTGACCAAAGCAGGAAGGATAAAAAAAAAGTTTTTTTTACTCACAATGGTCGAAATCTTCTTCTCGAGATTCCCTCGGAAGCAAATAACGTTGAGATGGAAGATGGTACAGTAAAAGACGGTTGATGAGATTAGAAGCACCAAAAAGGCAAGATAGCGTTTCCTTGCTAAGCACTTTCGTGCAGAATTCACAAATCTCTGAAGAAACATTTTTCAGCCACGAAAAAAATCTCACTTCATTTCCACAAAATTTCACACAAATTCTCACAGAAAAAAATCCTCCAAGTGGGTATAACTGGGGGTAATTTCCGGTGCTCCCAGCGGTCTGGGTCAACTCATTTTTTCCTCCAGGAAAAGTTGGGATTACGTAAAAAAGTTGAGGAAATATTTAAATGATTGGCAAGCACTTTGATTGGCATTCCAAGAGCCGCAGAGTGTCGCAGAGCGTGCAAATTAGCCGAATGACAGGACTTTTAGTGTTGCCCAAAGGGTAGTGTTGGTGTGAGCAACCACCTGCCCCAGGAATCCGTCATTTGCCAGGATTTTGCGCAGGAGCTATATTATATTCGTCTTAAATTCAATTCAAGGAACATTTTGGTCACAATTCCGTTAAATTAACTGAATATTTAAAATTTTCCTGGGCGTCCTTTAAACTTGTCGCCATTTTTAATTTTGTTTTCAGCAAATTTTAGTATTTTCCCTTCTAGATTAGCAATTTTTCTTAAAAATTAGGCTCAAATGAAAGGAAATTTAATTCTTTAGGACTTTTTCAAAATGAACAATTCAAATAAGATCCTTTGTACATCCTTTATTGACTACGAGGCAAGATGATATATACACTACCTATGTACATCACATTGAGAAGAGAATATATAAAGCCATAATTGATTGAGAAGCAGGGTGCCAGAAAGCCAGAGAGTTAGTAGTGGTTTTGCTCGTTATCACTGGCAATTGGATTAGCATCATCTGTGAAAAGGTTAATGTTAAGAAATTAGTGTAAGAAGTTATCGGTTACGAGGGGGTATCTGTGTAAGTAGATTACACCACCTAACCGACCCTGATCGCGAAATCTTTGCTGCACCAGTCGCTCAGCAGCCTTCCCATCAATCCCCAGCCCAAGACGTTCAATCAGTTTGTCTGCTTTGTAGCCGTGCAGCTGGAAGAACATTAAAGAAGCGTTAAAAGTGATTTTCTCAATGTGTGGGGAAAGTGGGATCTTCACTGACGCGGAACACAACTCGAGGTGAATGCGGTTGCTCACCTCGTAGAATTGTTGACGACGCTTCATGCTGACATCGGGATCAAATTCAAATTCCTGATTCTGATGGATTATGGGAGCTCCAGCCACATTGTCCTGAATGAGGATTCTGATGAATTCCTGCACAAAAGCACCGTCGCTCCGGTTGAGGATCATCAGGAAGGATATCTAGAGGGATTTTATCAGAATTCGTGTAGATTTCAGCGACGTTTTGATTTTTTAAAAGATTTTCTCTTTTCGATTAGATTTATAAGAGATCACGAATAGGTCATATGAATAAATAAATTTCTTTTTCTTAACTTCATTAACATACCAAAAGGACAATAAAAGCGAAATAAAACAATAAAAATCCGAAAGATAAATCTATCTAATCTCCCATAAAAATGATGCAGGCTGGGAGAGCAGAGACCGCAGAGACATAATGTTTATTTTACCTTTTTACAGCTCATAGTGAAAGCTGTTCATTTAACAAATATTTATTTTGCTATTTATATATTCCTTTTACTTTTAATAGGTAAACTTTTAATGATCTTCAGCGATCGCAGTCAAATTAACTTAATTTTCTTCTGCAAAAATTTTCCCATCGATCGTACAAAATGAACCAAAATGAAGATCATTCGGTGCTTACCAGGAAAAAGTATTTTCTCCAGCAGATCATTTCTTGGCTGCCGTCAAGCTCTAATTTGCAGAGTGTGTGATTTTTAGGGGAAACAATGCCACACAGATATCACTTTGAGGTGAAAAAATATTTCAACAAGATCACCTTCACGGCACCAAAAATACGCGCCTCTTCCGCACGATCGAACCCCAAGTTTTGGAGTTAACTGCACGATCCCCAAAAGCTAACTAAAATCTCGGCCACAACGCACGTATTTTGCCGAAGAAAACGAAAGTTTGAGGCATTTGATCTTTTTTTTTCGAGGCTCTCCATGCGCCACTCTTGCAATCTTCTTGTTTAGCAAATTATGCAAGATCTCTGAGGGTTTTCCCTCCTAAAGTAAATTTTTGGAGACGATCGTTTGATGGATCGATCGATGGCTTGATCAATTGGCTGTGTGAGAAAATTGTCGCGGGATCAATATCTGAAAATCATTGGAGAGGGGGAGGTGCGAATGGTGAGCACCGAAATAAAAAACTTTCACTTTTCGTCGCTGGCACGTAGGTAAAATTTCTTCAGTCTGTGTTCGGTAGTCGTTCCGTGAGTTACGTGGAATTTCTCAGTGAGTCTTTCCTCTCTGTGTGCTGTGAGTGGAGGTTGAGGAACCACAAAGAATGGCCAACATTTTGGGAATTCTCTTAATGGTTTGATCAGAAACTTTTTTTTCTTCAAAAATCTTTTTTTTTGTCTTCAAACGGAATTTTAAATGTGAAATTTGCAAATTTTTTTGATCTCAAGGCTCTCTTTGGACTCTACCTGGTGAGCTTCATTGAGGCCACAGCCCAGCCAAAAGCCCCCAATTTTCAGTATTTCGAAAGGTGAGTGACTCACTTTCACAATATTTCATATACGAGATTTTTTTGCTGCTGCTTCTGGGCATTTTTTTTAAATCAGGGATATTTATTTTCCTTCCTCGATCACGTGGAATTTGAAAGGCGAGGAAAAGATTCCGCATGCATTTGCATTTAGTTCCTTCGACGTCATACTTTCACATTCGCACAAGAAAATTACGCGCGCGAGGGGCCCAAAAGTCATCGGACTTTCAAAATTTTTTAGGTTTTTCTTACAAAAAAAAATTAAATAAAGGTGAAACGTTATCGCAAATGTTTCATCAAAGATCAAGAGATCGACAAATAAATCATTTATGGATGAAAAATTAAATGAATTCACTGCTGTCATCAATTTTTGAATAATTTTAGAAGTGCTTCAAAAGTATTATGTCCAAATTTACTCATGAAACATCAGCAAAAATGTTTCTTCATGTATTTTGACCCTTTCACGTCCAACGTGAAACATAAAAAACATTGAAACATGCGCTCTTTTATCACGATTTTTATTGTATAAACGATTTCAGAGGACATTTTTCAGGCAAAACGTTTTTTTAGACGATGATTGGTGTAAACGACGTTGAATGATTCAAAAAGAAGAGCTTTGGGCTCGCCGGAAGCGTTGTAGATCAAGAGAAATTGTGTCTAGAGAAACACAAAGATTTCCCAAGCTTTCGGCAGAAATCTTTGTATTTCTCTAGACATAATTTCTCTTGATCTACGACGCTTCCGGCGAGCCCAAAGCTCTTCTTTTTGAGTTTTTTTAGACTTCTTCTGCGTGAATCTAATGTATTTCTAACTATAGGAAAAACCGGAAAAACAATTGAATTCATAAAAATTGGGATAATAAAATGTTTCATTTTTGGGTCTAGGTATGACCCAAAAAACGCGAAAGGGTTAAGAGCCAATAAATCACATTAATGACGTCATTGTGCGTTTTTTTTAGAAAATCTAAAAAATTTTCCAGGCTAATCTCACAGAAATTGGATATCCTGGATACTCACGATTCTTATTTGACTCTAATTCTTATTACTTTTCCCAAAGTTTTGTGCATAAAGTCCTTTTCAAAAAAAAATCTGATAAGAATTTTATCCTCATTTTATTCTCAATTTTTGTTTCAGAGAAAATTTCTTAATCCTAAATTTTATTTAGGGATTTTCTTCCATTCCTAGACTTCTCAAAATAATTCAAAATTGAAGCAAATCCTTGCAAAATAAATTCAAAAGAAATATTTTCAAGTAAAAACCTCATACTTGAGTAGGTTAAACAGAGAGTCTGATGACTTTTGGGGCCCCCCTGTAGCGAACATTGCGGCTCTATTGAGACATGATCGCGAAGTAATCATCCGCCGTTACGAAATCTTCCACATACTTCTTGGGAACTGCATGTTTTCATTTTCACTTGCACCGTGAGACTTTCAATGGGCGTTATTATTTCTCTGTGCGCTTCGGAGATGATATAACAATGCAAGCATGCAATTTCTGTGCCACCAGACAATACTGCAACATATCTTCTTCCATTGCAGGCCTCGGTATCGCTATCCGTACTACGATGAGAATGGTCGCGGGAAGCTCCTCTATGGCTACGGTGGCTCTGAGTTGTATCAGTACAAAAGCTACACACCCCTCGATGGGATCCACTAGTGCAGGATGCTGCTGATGAGCAACAGGAAGACAATCCCCAGGACAAGGAAAAAAGAAAAACAGTTTGGCTTTCAAATTGGAGATCATTTACTAAATCCTTTTAGACTCTTCTCTTCTGCGTGGAAATGTACAGGACGTTGTTACCGCGTATAAAGGCATCGCCATACTTATTCTTCAGCTGCCCATTGACGTACTCCTCCGTCTGATCCAGAGCAATGTTCATGTACCCATCCAAGCAGGCCAGAACACCTGAAAGATCCAAATTTGTGACCAAAACTCATCATTTGTGGGATACCAATAGCTCTCACCTCTGTAGTCAACGCCACTGTTAAGCTTCACCACCACCGGACGTCCGTGGATTTGATTGATAAACTGCGAGAGTGCTTCCTTGCGCGACATTCCGGGAACTTTGTTTACCAAACAGTTAACCTCAAAACTTGTGATGACAACAATTTATGCTCAAATATACATTTTTCCATGCAGAAAATTGAATTTTCCAACTGAATTTGTTTCCTTACCTTGCAATTTAGGAAATCCAGAAAAGCAATCAGCTGAAAAACAGGGAAAACCCAGGAAAAACTGCACACGCTTGCGGGCAAATTAGCGCTAATGTTTTGCTTTCTCTAGCTCGCTTGGATTTTAGCTGAAGAGTTTCTGAGTAGAGCTATATTGTAATTAATCGATTTAAATAAAATTTTAATTTTTAAGGATTAGAGAGAAAAAATCCTTTAAAGCCAAAAAATAGCTTTTATTTAGATTTCCTTAAACTTTTCAACAAAATTACAAATGTTTTTTACATTTTGCAAAGAAAACATTTTGCGAGCATTCTGCAATGTGCCCATGTCTGCCCTAGGAGCTCCCGGATTTTTAATAAATCCTGGAGCAAATTATTCTGCTCGAAAAAAATGAATTCTCATTTAAAATATAGTTAATTTATTTCCTAATTCAAAGTAAATATTCATCAGGGTGTGTGTTGATTAATAATTAAGCACGATTAAAAATCTTGCGCTGTTGGATAATTTTGTTTTTCTTCTTGTAACGGTAGAAAAGAATCGCGTGGAAAGCGCGGGAGATGAAGGAGCTCACTCTGCCCATGCCATGAGCTCTTTGAGGTCTTTGTCGTCTGCATCAGCTGCCGTGGCTGGTGAGAAATCATGTTTTTGAGGGCATGAGTCATAGTTTGAGATTTGTAATTGAGATATTTTTTCGTGGGAAATGTGCGAAATTACCTTTTTTCTTTTCCTTTGCCTTCTCCTTAATCTCATCGGACGGCACTTCTGGTAGCTCTGTTGCACTTGGGCCAACACCCAGGAGCTCCTTGTCAAGTTCTTCCTGTTCAAGCTCTTCAAGCTCCTTCTCCAGCTCATCCTCGTCAACGTCCTGGCCTGCAAATTACAGAAAGATGAAGCGATTTATTGGCTTTTGTTCTTTACTGATTATTCATTAGCTCGTGGATTAATCTTTGTGTGATTGAGTACTCACCAAATGGTACTGGATTTGAGATTGCGTCTGAAATCTCAGTGGCAATGTTCTGTTGCTCAGCAATATCATCCATCATGTCGTGAATTTGATCGACATCCCTGAAAAAGGAAACCAAGAGCAGTTAGAAATGTAAAAATCATCCCCAAAAGGACTCCCGGATGGGCCTTACATGTGATTGTGGGCAGCTTTGAGGGCATCTGCAGCATTCTTCATTGTCTGGAGGACCGCTGTGTTGGTATTCGCACTCTCAAGTGCCTCCCTTTGCATTTCTATCGTCGACAGTGTCCCATCAATCTGCTGCAATTGCTTCTCGTACTTCTTCTTCCGCTTTAGTGCCTGGATGGCCACTGAAAAGCCAAGGAAACATCCGGAAATGCCATGCTGAAGGTCACACTGAAATCACTCACCTCTCTTATTTTTCGTTCCATTCTTCCTTGCAATGTCCAGCTCTGCCTCAATTTTTGATTCTAGGAATTCCTGCTTCTTTATCAGCATATTCTCTGTCTCACGCAGCTTCTGGATGGCCTCTCCCGTTGTTGGGGCTGCTTCCCCTTTCTTCCCAAACATCTTCCCGAAGAAACTCATCTTTCTCGTTAACTTCACTTGACTTTACCAAACAATCACAGATGCGTGCAGAATCCTTGATTTATGTACAAAATCCTCCACCAGCGAGGAATGAAGATTCTTCAGGGAAATTCACGAAAATCACGAAAAAGGTAAGCAATAAAAATTTTTTGGGTTTTCTGCAGATGCGTCATCAAATTTGACAATCCGTGACATTTCGCCGTGCATTTGATTTGATTCTCAGTGTGCCATTGAAGGGTTTTGCGGAACAGCTGTGTTTCATTTTCTTTGAGTGATAAATAAATAATGCTTGAGAATTAAGGATTTTCCGGGGAAAATCCTACAAATTGAGCGTGGGAAATGATGTGAAAAGAAACAATGAGTGCTGTCGTGTGTTTCCTCGTTATTTGTGCCATCATTTACGGTGGAATAACATGGTAGGGAGCTTTTTTTCACAGCCCTTGGAAAAATCTTTTTTTTCTGCCTTCTAATTCCATTGATGACCTAATGGGTGCCCCCATCAATTTTCAGGCTCCTCCCCAAATTATTTGGATGGTTCCTCATCCATAAGTTCAAGATCAAGGTCAGATTTGGACGTATTAGCTTCCCATTCAGCCTCAGGGATGTGGAAGTTTGCAAGAATGGATTTTCAGTCGTGAGTCCTCCAAGGATTTTTCTTTTGCAAGAAAAACTTTATTAATTTTTTTTTCGTTTTATTTTCCAGCATATCGATGAAATTGGAATAAGGAGTAGTTTCTTCAATTCTGAGGTGTCAAAGTTCCTCTCAATCAATATCCGTGACATTCGTATTAACAAGGACATTGTCTCCAAGTCTGCCTTCACATCTCCGGCCGTCTATTCAGATCCCGTGGACTTCCGGAATAAGAAAGTTCCGACGTCTATTATTAATTTTGCCCAATTTATGGCCGTCCACGTGTACAACATCTCACTGGTGTTGATGAACAACGACCTTGACGCTGGATGGCTCCTCCATGCCATTGCCAGTGAACTCCATCTCGATGGGAGTATCGTACACAACTCCAAGACCCTCATTGTCACAGCATCCCTGTGTGATGTTCAAGCGAAGATTCTCCGACACTTTCCCACGAAGAAGCCTTCGTTGGAGACCCAGAGTAAGCCCTACTTGGCGGAAGTTAACTTTGGTGTAGCTCTGGAGGGGATCCTCGCAGCCCAAGGACCCATTGCAGTGGAAAATCTCCAGCTGACAGTCAGCAATACAAAGACAAATCTCCACGATGGTCTCTACAACTTCATGCGAGATCTCCGGAGGACTTCCTCCCCCAAAGAAGTCACCAAATCCGTTCCTCAGCTGCGGAAAGCGCAAAATGCGTACGATTGCATATCCCCTATCATTCCAAAGAGCTTCACGCTGAAAATTGAGGACACAACAATCTCATCGGTGCGTGAAAATAGCTCCAATGACTTCTCTGCCCAACTGCAGACCTTCACGGTGAGTGGGAAGTTCAGTAAGAAGAACCCACAGGCTGAGTACAAGCTGCCAACACTCTACATGGGGCTTCATGTGCAGAACTTTGAGATTGACACGAATCACGAGAAGATTCTCTTTGTGGATCGCTTGACGATGGATTCAAAGCTGGAGAATGATACGGTGAATCTCTACCTCAAGCTTACCACATTCCAGGTCATCTACAACCATCCGGACATCTATGGATGGCTAAACAGCAACTTCCTGCAGGCAATGAAAGCCAATCCGGGGCCATTGAGGATCAAATCTGCACCAGATGTCGTGGAAAGTGGAAGGGAATCAAAGGTTGAGGCTTTCCTGAAGATGGTGGTGATTAAGGGATGTGCAGAGCTGTGGAATGTCACCTGCTTGGGGAAATTGAGTGGCGGACAATCAGCCACGATCAATATAAATCACGCAAAACTCCTCCTGGAGCAATTTGAAGAGATCCGGAGCTGTGTGTACGAGAACAAATTGGCAAATCTTCTCCTGGAGAATCGCCATTGGAGTACGGAGCTCATGGTGGAATCCCTGTGGTGGTCCCTTGGCAACACTGGGAAGGAATTCAATAAGAAGCGAGTCCACACAAAGGGTAGCCCCTTCTACATGGGGGTGAGTTTGATCAAGATCAGCAGCTATGGGAATGCAACGAAACTCGATTTATCCGTTCACACGTTGAGGCTCGAATGGAGTCCCCTTCTCATGGAATTCATCTCTCAAACACTCTCCTGCATTGAACAGTATAAAATCCCCAGCAGTGATCTTGTCATGAGCAGCAGAGGCAGGAAGATTCGGGAGAACAATGGGAGTATCCTCGTAAATGCCAAAGTGACGGATATTAATTTATTCTTCTTCAACACCTACGAAGCTTGCGTCCTCATCAATTTGACCGAAGTTTCCCTGACCAGGAATCTCCAGATGACAATTCTGAAGCTCTGTGGCCTGCAGATGGCCTTTAAGAATGAAGTTTCCACCATTGCGCTCACACTGAGTGACTTTCCGGACATTTTCTCCTCCGTTAAGTTAATCCGGGTTGAGTATCAGCCTCAATCAAAGATCCCAGGTGTCCCGCAGGTCACTGTTCACGTTGCCAATAATACAGAAGTCATTTGGAATTCCCTCCTTCACATGCACATCTTCACACTCTGCCAGGAAATCAAGAACTTCTACACATCCCTGCGCAAAAGTGTCCCAGCGGAGAAGAAGCAGCCGCCACTGGATGAAGAGAAGAAACTCAAACTAATCTTTGATCTCTACGCCGAAGGAAGTTCAATGTTGGGAATTAAGATCTCCAAGAAGCACTCAATGCAGATCTTCCTGGAAAATCTCTATCTGAGTCGTACAGATCGTTGGCTAATCTCCCTGGAGAATGGTTTTGTCAATCTCGATGAGCAGCATATATTCACGCTAAAAGACGTGAATATGCGCCTTCTGCCAGAAGTCGACTTGCTACGGGAAGAACGGACTCACTATGAGAACTTTGTCCTCCCATCGAACAGAGTCTGGGTCACATCGATACGTAGATTTAGTGGAATCTTCCCCTATGACTATGACTTTTCAGATGCAATACAGAATGAATTTGTTTCCCTCTTCAAGTGGCTCAAAGTTATTCACAACATTAAGAAGAAGCCGTTCACAGTGGGCAGTCCACTGCCATGTGATATGCTTATTCAGGTGAAGGAGTTCCTTCTGGAGATGAGTGATGATCCGTTTGAAGTCAAACTCAGGGATAACTACGTCTTACTTGTGGATGAATACAACGAAGGGATCGAACGGAGGGAATTGCTGGAGCAGAAGATAGCTCAGATGTGCCAGGAGAGGCCTCTAATGCCTGCACGAACCATTGAAAGTATGCGAGCAATGTTGGAGAAGAAGAGCTCCGAAATTTACATTCAGCGCTCCAAAAAGATTGCCGAAGCAGGTCCTCCAAGGACTAGACTTATAGCCTGGATTATGACAGACTTGGAGATCATGGCAATGGCAGATCCATCAATTCACGGAACGGAGAATGTTACCAGAATGATGCGGGAGATTGACAGTGAGAGCCCTTGGCCGGAGGAAGGATTGGAATTCATAACGCTCTGGTGTAGAGCCGTTAACATGAGTTGCTCTGAGTGGAAATTCATGCTGCGTGATTTCCCACAACCAATGTTTGCTGTCAAGCAAATGCGTCTCTTTGGGCATCTCTGTGGAGCTGAGCAGGTGGCACCACGTCGAGCTAAGCGGGATGTTCAGATTGAGATTGGAGAACCCTTTGGAACGCACACAATACAACGTGGAATGCCTGCTCTGAAGTTCTACCATGACTTTGACTGCGAACTTGAGCAGTGCAGTTATGCTTTTGGACCCTGTTGGGAACCCGTAATGGCACAGTGCAATCTTGGTTTTGAAAAAATATCAGCCCCATCGAGAGATCCTAGTCCATTGCTACCGTTCTGGGATAAACTGCGACTACTTCTGCATGGAAGGCTCACAATGATTGTTCGGCAGTTCACTGTCCTTCTTCACGCCTCACTGGATCCGTACAATACAACGGAAGAGATGGAGCTTACGTGGAACAACTGTGGAATTGTCTGGACAAATGCAAAGGTGATGTTTAAAGGGGAACTGAACGTAAGTGTACGAACTGCTTCACGTTACGACGACTGCAGACTACTTCACTTTCCGAATTTGAAGTTGACCTTTAAGCTTCACTGGATCTGCTTAGCTAATCCTAATGATCATCACTCAGTCATACCCTGTGCTCCGGATAAACTGCCAGAGTACTCCAGTAATCAGGTTCATGACTCATTCAGAGCGTTCAGATCACAAAACTTGAACATCTGGATATCTTTTGAAACTAGAGCTGTACCAGGGCAGCAGCCTGAAATTGATATACCGAATTTGGTGCTTTACGGATCAACATTGAGATGGTTTGAGAACTTAAAGCTGATCCTGTCTGGGGTAACGAGGCCAACAAGACGAGGACCTGTCTTTAACAATATACGTCCGAGGAAGAAGCAGCTTAGCAGGCACTACAGGAAAGCCCATCTGCAGATGAGTCTGCATAAATTTCAAGTTCTCTACTGGATTTCTCATGCCTTGAATAGAGGTTTTGAACTAAATGGTGGAAGAGTGTCTTTCAGCTCTGAGCACACATTGACGCTCTATCCGATTGATGATGGTCTGATCCACCGGCCTCGTGCAGACTGGGCCACAATGTACATGAATTGTGAGCTCAATGATACAGAAATATGGTTGAAAAGTATTCTAAATGAGCGCGTGGATGTCAGCTCTGAAAGTCTAGTCAACACGGAGAATCCCAAAATAGTCAAGTTCTATTTTCTGAGCGTTGCAAAGGTGTCATACGGGAGGGAAGCAATGCTGGCTACAACGGGTCAAGCCACTGAGCAACGACACAAAGATAGTCCAACGCACAAGCTAGTCGTGTATGATCTTAAAGGAGCTTGGACGAAGAATAATAGAGACGTGGCTTTTTGTCTCTTTGATTCCTTCATGAAATCGCAGAAGCTGAAGAAGAATCTCTCAACGGAGGTTTTGAAGGGTTTCCGCAAGGATGGGAGTACGACAACGCCTCTGAAGACACGGCGAACGGATTCAACTATTGCACCTGTTACACCGCCTTCAGGGAGTTCAATCCTTGCTGCGGGAACTCCAACGAGTAGTCTCAACAAGGGCCAACAAACTAGTCATGCCATCACGATGCTTCAGCAACTAATTGCTGAGGCTGATCACAAGTTTCACGTGTACAGTGATGATCTGTCGACGCAGACAAAGGAGCAACAACTGCAGGGACTTCAGGCGTGTCAGGACTCCGATGTAACGCACTACAATTGGTTCATATCACTGGTGAACTCGCAGGTTTTGCTGAAAGGATGTGAAACATCTGGATATGTTATTCTCAGTGCTGCCAAGACGGAGATCTTGCAGCGTGTCCACAGGCCAGTTTGGCGCAATAGGAGTCTCGTTTCGAAGACAACCTGGGTGGGATCATTGGAATGTATGCAGTATTATGCCACTGTGAGTGCTGGTGAGAATGATTCGTTGCTCGATGAGAACATCATGTGGTTGACAGTGGATAATATTCAGGAGAAGGATAAGGAAGCCACGGTGATCAATGAACTGCCGGATTTGCCACATTTAGTTGGCAGTGGGCAGAGTGTTGGAGGGGTTGTGTCGGAAACAGTTGGGGCTTCTGGGCCACCGGGATTGGAGGGAGCTCATCCCATACAGCTGCAGAGGATTGTGTCCAGGTGTAAGTGTGAGTTCTTCTACGTCAGCTACGGCGATACGAGTATCGATCCGGGAACGTTGATTGAAGTTCCTCCGCTTCCGGCGGAAGAGAGTATGAGTCCGTGGGAGCGTCAGGATGAACCTGTTGATGCTTTCACGTTGATGCATCATGATCTGGATGTGTGTACGAATTCCCTGCAGTACGCCATGATTTTGGACATTGTGAACAATCTCATGCTCTTTGTGGAGCCACAGAGGAAGGAGGCGTCGGAGAAATTGGCACGGATGCGTTTCCAGCTCCAACTGTCAAGTGGCGAAGATCAGAAGCGTCCAATACTGCATCTGCAAACTCAAGTGAGGAATCTCATGTCTCAGCTGCGATTCTTCGAGAAGGAAATTCATCTAATTGGGAAGGCGAGAACAGAGAAGCGTGACAGTGAAGATCTCCGGAAGGAGTATGAGGAAGTTCATTCGCAGATTCAAGAGTGCAAGGAGAAGCTCACAGTGAAGAGTGAGGAACTTGATATGATTATCTCATGCTACAAGGAAACGCAATTGTCGGCAATGAATAAATTAGCAACAATCCGGAAGGATAAACCCCTCACCATTGTCCGTGCCAATGAGATTTGCTTCAAGCACGCCCAGTGGAGGCTCACGGAAGCCGATGGGCAGATTGGAATTGCTGATTTGGTGCTGAGTAATTTCTTGTATACGAAAAAGTCCAAGAATGATGATTCCGTTGAGCATCTCCTGGAGCTGGGATACATCCGGATGAATAATTTGATTCCCCGGGAGAATTTCAAGGAAGTCCTCTGCCCCACGGAGCTTCAGCGTGAGATGCCGGTGGATCACAAGAGGGTGCTGAGGGTGTTTTGTCGGGAGAAGCAGCCAGTTGGGGGGATTTCCGTGAAGGAACATTTTGAGATCAATGTCGTACCCATCACAATAGCCATCACGAAGAAATTCTACAGCACAATGCTGAAATTCTGCTTCCCGGACAGGGATACATCGGAAGCAGATGCCGATGATATTGATGATGCTGCAAGCACAACGTCCGGAAGTACAACATCGCTGCGTTCATCAAAGCGAAACAGTAAGAGCAAGAAGAGCAACAAAGACAGCGAATTCTACGTGAAGATTGTCAAGGATGATGTGGAGAAGATGAAGGAACGCGCCGAGAAGAATAAGCTCTTCATCTACATCAAGATTCCCGAGGTGCCAGTCAGGGTGAGCTACAAAGGGAACAAGGAGAAGAACTTTGAGGACATTACGGACTTCTCGTTGGTTATTCCGACACTTGAGTACCACAATGTCACGTGGACGTGGCTGGATTTGCTGTTGGCCATGAAGACGGACAGTCGCAAAGTCATCCTGTCGCAGGCCATAAAGCAGAAGTTGCAAATTAACCGACACAAGCCACTCTCCTCAATCGGGGAGAGGGCTTCACCGCAGGAGGAGGACAAAGCCAAAATGCTTTTTGGAAGCAGACATGCTGTAAGTTGTCCCTTTATTCATCCTGATCATGTGCCCCAAATTAAATCCATGCTTCCCCTCTTTTTTCCAGGTTGAAAACAGAAGCCAAAGAAAGGGGGTGTTTAAATTTAATAAACAATAGGAAAAGACAGAAGAGAGTTCCATAGGAAAAGTTGGAAAAGTGCTTTCGCTTTGTGAAAAATAAAATCATAAAATTAATATTTTTAGATAAAAAAAATCCAGTGTTATTTATCAAACAAAAAAAATTATTCTTCTATCACTAATAAATTATCAAAAGCAAATCTATGGACCAAGGTTTGTCTTTCTTTTTTTTTTCTAGAAATCTCAATTTCATTCATAAAAATCATGAAAATCCCAGAAATCTTCAAAAAAAAATAAATTTTTGTCTCTTTTTCATTCAAAATTTCAGTTGAGACAATTTTCGCCGTATTCGCCGTACTCGCCGCCAGCAGTGCTCGTTGGAAGACCTTTGAAATAATTTTAATCCGCCGCCATGACACCAACGACCAGATAGAGCGGCGAAGAGGGAGCAAAACAGCGGATTTTATTTTTGTGCGGAAAACAAAAAAAAAGTTATTTACTCCGGAAGTCGCGAGTGTTGCGTGAAGATTTGCAGCAAAGTGTGATCCTGGATGTGTCCAGAGGAAGATGGTGTACGAGGACTTTATTGAAGTACGCGAAATACGCGACATAATGGGATTTCTCCGGAGTGTGAGTATTTCAGGGTTACGAAGCCTTTGCACTCGCACACGAAGAGGAGTCAAAGTTTCGCGAAATTTTGTGTAAGGAGTGAAATTTTGGAAAAATTGATTTTTTTGAATCAATAAGAATTTCTTCTGAAATTTAAACGATTTCAAGGAATTCTTGATCGTTGAATACTACCAAATTACTTATTAATAAAGTCAAAATTTCATCAAAATGAACCATAAAATTATTTTCAAACGAAAAATTACTCAAATGAAAATGTAAAATTTTGGAAAATTCAATAAAATACAAAAATTGTATTAATTGCAGTTCAATAATTGATAAAAAATATTTAAATTTTGATAAAATCAATTTTTTACATAACATTTAAATGGCTTAAATGAAACATTCATACAAAAATAATTCAAAATTTCATGCTATATGAAATTTTGGAAATAGTCAAACTTTAAAAACTTCAAGAGTTTCAAAATTTTATTTTTAAATTTCTTTTTTTAAACCAAAACTTCAATTTTGTTTTTGAACACTTCACAGTAGATTCAAAGTTTTTTTTTGTTTCATTACAAAGTGTTCTATAAAGAGCTTAAAATTTTGGAAACTTTAAAGATTTAATTGTTTGATTCAATTGGTTCGTAAAGAAGAAATCCTTAACAAATTAAAAGTGAATTTTCAAATTTCACTGAAAAGTTTCAAAATTTCACCAAAATCTTCATAATTTCTACTAAATAGTTTCAAATTTTAATCAAAAAGCTTCAAAATTTCACTAAAAAGTTTAAAAGTTTCACCAAAAAACTTCAAAATTTCACTAAAGTTTCAAAATTTAACAAAATATGTAAATTTTCACCAAAATCTTCAAAATTTCATCAAAAAGCTTCAAAATTATATTAAAAAGTTTAAAAATTTCACCAAAATGCTTTAAAATTTTACTACAAAAGCTTCAAAATTTCACTTGAAATTTTCATCGAAACATGAACCCTAAATCAATAGATGATTTTAACAAATTTGATCTACTAAAAAACATAATGAATGCAATAATTAAAAAAAATGCTGTTTCTGGGGCTCTTGCCTTTACTTTGCAGATCGACTGGTACGACCCGTTCTTGATGGCCTTAGTCTCATTCCACATTCTCATCACGCTGGCCACGCTTCTCACGCGCAATCACGGCAACTTTCAGGTGGTCCTCTTCTTCCTCCTCATTGTTCTGGTCTTCTCCTCACAGAGTATCAATGAATTCGCCGCCCACAACTGGAGTACCTTCTCGCGGCAGCAGTACTTCGACAGCAACGGGATGTTCATATCCCTCGTCTTTTCCGTGCCAATCCTCCTCAACCTCATGCTTATGGTGGTGAGTAGAGTCCTTTTTACTTCTCACTCAATCATATCAAACTTTCTGGAGAATTTTTGCAAAGAAAAAAAAAGAGTTTTCTTCTAAAGTAAAAGAATCTCCATATTATATGCCATAACTTTTGCTTTCGTTGACGATGAGGCGGTTATCGGTCATGTCGCTGATAAAGAAATTAAATTAATTTATGCTCAATGCGTGGCAAAATCCCTCCCAGGAATATATAGGAAATATGTATTATTCTCTTTAAGTTCTTTCGGAAGGAAGGAAAGAGAAAGGAAGTGGGTGATTAACCTTCATGTGAATTTGTTTTAAATTAAAAGACATGAATTTTGCAATAAATTTCAACCTTGATTTTGTGCAAAGCAACAAAACGGTCGGAAAATGGCAAAAAAAACATTCAAAATATAGTCGCGTGTTGAAAGCATGAAATATGTAGGTATTGTTGTCATACTTAAATGGTCTTTTGTAGGTTTTCATCGTTTTCATCATCGCTATCACTAAATAGTGGTTTGTTTTATGCGGACGTGAATGAAATAATAAGAATTATTCTTTTTTTTTACTTTATGCTGGTTATTTTCAAAAGCATAAGTTTAATTTTTTTTCTTGGTTTATGTTAACCCTTTCAAGTCCGCGATCAAGCGAGCTGATTGAACTAAAATATTTTTTTTGGCAAAAAGTCCCAACTACAAAATTTTCAGTTTTTCGTCCTTTCTGATCCTGTGAGTCCTTGCGGGTATCCTTTTGTGATCATAAAATGATTAGGAATTGTAAAGACATAGTCTTGTACTAATTTGGACTCAATATTTAAAAAATAACTAAACAAAATGAAACATTTTCAAAATCGAATCTTTGGGTTAGCGAATTTGACCTGATTAGGTCAAATCAGGATTAGGTTGATTAACTTGAAACTTACTTTTTACTTATTACTTTTTTTCAACTTTTTAAAGTTGAAAGGAATAATTTTACGATTTAAGCAAAAGTTTAGGTATTCTTAACAATTGTTAGTTCTTAAAAAATTGTTTTAAAATTATATTTTTAAGCTTCTCTTTGATTGGTTTGTTTTAAACGTTCTATACCTCCATTTCTATAAATTCTAATTTTTTTTTAAATTCATAATATAAAAAATTTTTGGAAACTTATGAAATTTTCAAATTCTTTTAAAAGAAAATTTGATTTAATAATTTTATCAGATCAATCAAAATTGGGTATTTTGGAAGATGCATTAAGTAAAACTTTTCATTTAGTGATTGATACTTACAATTTAATGAACAAATTAAAACTTTCAGAATGTTTAAGAAATAAAATTCAATAATAAACTTTTTAAAGAAATTTTGCAGATCAGTAAGAAGTTTTTAACATCTCAACATGAAATTTTACAAAATTATTTTTCTTATCAAATTGAGGGGTAAATTCGGATAAAAATCTTTTCTTTCTTTTCTAACATATTGTGGTTCTATGTATAAAAGAAAAATTAAGATTTTATTATTCCAGAAAATATTCAGAAAGATCTTTAAAGAACCATGATAAATTAATTTTCTTCAAAAATCTGACTAAATAAGTAAGATGTCAAAATCTTGTAAGATTTTCATGACCTCCCCTACCTCTTTTCCTTTCTTAATTTTTTTTCCAGCAATAGCTTTTCATTGTTGATTTTTAAAACCTTTTTTATTGATTAAAATTTTACTTTATCCTTTGTTTTTGCAGGGAAGTTGGTTGTATCAATCAACTCAGCTCATGGCAAAGCTCAAGACGGCCCAGTTGAGACAACAACTGCGGCAAAGTCGACAGAATAGTGAGCAATCGCTGAAAAGCGACTGATTCTGAGGACATTTTTGCATCTCTCCGCGGGTTTGTCTTCTCTGCACGCCATTGCCCCCCAAAAATCCCCGCAGATAAACCCATCCCGCGTGGATAAATTTTCATTGTGATTGAGTGAACAGATGTTTTAATTTTCGAATCACCAACTCTATTTTTTTGTAAATAAAATATTTTTTTAAGGAAGCGACAGAATAAAAGACCAAAAAACAAGTGAGGAATTCCAGTAAAGTGTCTTTATTGTGATTTATTTCTCTTCGTTCTCTTTAAGGAAGCATATTAACTTAATAAATTATTTGCTAAATTTTATCAACTAAATTGATACAAAAAAAATTCGTGTGAAGGTTGAAAAGCAATTCAATTGCTCTTCTATGTGTCCTTCTACAAGGAGGGGAGGGGTATTGGTATTACTTGTTGAGAGGTACAAAATAAGAGGTCAAAAGGTTTGCAAATTCATCATCATTTCTTATTTAAATTAAATCCTAAATTCATTAGCAATAAATTATTTTGTTTTTACAATTTTTTGTGGGTTTTTTTTAAGGAATGTTTTAACAATTTCGGAAGAAATTCTAATAAATTACATAATAATAATATATAGGTATATATTTTCTCTATCCGCAAAACTCTTCTCAAATTTTAACAGCGTGTGTAAATATAGTATGTGGTGTACTCCCTCTCTTCTTTCAATACAATCTACTCAAGTTCTAACCACAGTGAATAAATAGTTTGTCTCCCTTTTCTTGCTAAACAACGATAAATATTCATTTTTTTTTAAATACCTTTCATTAGCATTTTTTCTCACAATATTGTAACACAGTTTGGGTTTGTTTTTTTTTTCATTCTATCAAGGTAAATTTCTCTATATTATACCACATCTCATTGCTAATATTGCAATATTTTTTATTCTATTGCACATAAAATCTACGGGGAATGTTTCTTCTTTCATTTCTCAATAAGAAAAAGCAGAGAAATGAAAGAAATTAAATACTTTTCTTCACTTTTCTCTAAATTGAGGAAATTTATCAGGCTGGATAGATCCATTAAAGCATACTGGTGTAGTCATCTGGAATGTCTGTAAAAACCACATTTACGTAAGTACTACATGTCCAAAGAGCCCTAAATTCTTTTTCGGCTCTCCTCCTCCTTAAATCTTGGTCAGAAGGCCGTCCAAGTTGAGAATGGGCGGCAATTCAATTTCCTCTAAACGTATCTCGCTGTGTTTGTACACCACAGCCAGGGGATGAATAAAGTTCTCATCCGTCGTGAATGTTGTGTTTTCGTGCTGTAAGAAAAAAACATTTAAAATCCTCCCATTAAAACAAAAAGAAAAACAATCAGAACGCGTCCAAGTATAAGAGTTGGTATACCACAATGCGAATGGGTCAGTCTATGCGTTGTAATTTAATTTATGAGCAGTAGAAGTAGGCCAAGGTGATTTATTTTTGTGAAATTCAGTAATTTGAAGGGTAAAAATTGTCATATCTTAAGTTCTATATAACATACAGAAATTTCTTGACTAATTTTAGAAAGGTCTTCACGTTCAAGGTCACCTCTTGAACCAGGCGGATGGCACGACCTTTAAAATACATGTAACTTCGTGAAGCAATTTGACAGTTCGGCAAAGTAAAATGTATGAAAAAATTTCCGATTTTTTACTAATTTGCGAAATTCTTTTTCACTTTTCGTACATTAATAGGTCGGCCCGGATGATGAAATAGGGATTAATTGAAAGCTAATTAAATAAACTTTTAAATAGTTGTGGAACTTTGTAGATTAATCCCTTTTTCTGACCGGTATCAATCGTTTCTTCAAAAATATCGGAGTCAGGCAGCCCCCTGTCTAGAACACAAAATGGCGGCATTAAAAAAAACAGCTTTTCACATTTTTCGTCCTGAAGGAATGGTTCTAGAGTGTTTTAATGCTCTAGAAAGTTGTAGAGAATTGCAAAACCTTTAATTTGAAACCAAGTTGAGCAAAATCGGACAGACCGTTCAAGAGATATGGCTCTTAGAACTTTTCAAATTGCAATATCTTCTAAACGGCGACATAGATTTTCTTCATTTTCAGACTGATGAAAGATATTGAGTCAGGCTACAACATATCAAAATTTAAAAGATTTGCCTAATGGGGATTCAGAGATATTGCCCTTTAAAATTAGGCAGTTTTTGTTTTTTTTTAGCGCCTCTTGCGGCCATTTTTGGAACTTGGAATGCTCTAGACAGTTGTAGGGGTTCTTGAAACCTTTCATTTGAACTAGAGTTGATCAAAATCGGTCAAGCCGTTCTTGAGTTATATGGAAAAAAACACTTTTTGCTTTGGGCCGCCATATTTGCTAAACCGCTTGATTGATTTTCAAGTATGAATTTTTGATGAAAATGTCTCACTGAGCTCTACAAACATACTAAAATTTCAGACCTCTAGCTATAAAGGGACTGGTTGACAGTGTTTCAAAATGGCGTACGGCGGCCATTTTGAATTTTGAAAATGCGAAAAAATGAAAATTTACACCCACATTTCTACAGAAGACTTTAAGCCGGAAGCTTCTATCTCTTGCCGTTCTCGAGTTATAAAGCAAAGTTCGGGCCAGAGGTCGGCCCGATTAAAAGTTTTTCACCACCATTTTCGTAATGTGGGATGTCTAAAACGTGCTTATACCAAGTTTGCGCCCGATTTGAGGTGAAAAAAGATAAAAAAAAAGTCTACTCACTGAATTCTTCTCTCTTTCCTTGAGCTTCTTCGTTAGTTTCTCAATAAAAATGGGCTGAATGGGATTCTCGCAGTCATCGAGCGTGTAGGATGTGATTATTTTGAGAACTTGAGCTGACGTGAGGCTTGGGCAGAGGTCGTAAATGCTCTGAACATCCTCCTCGGACTTCCGACTTTGCAGCAATGCTGAGGCCTGAATGAGCGGCTGAAGGGGCGACAGAATCTCTGGGGGGAGCTTATTTTTGCGCACCCATTGCTCGATGCAGCTGATATTGTAGCGAATCTTCATACCCGTAGCCCACATGCAGAGCTCCTGACGCAGCATGAGGTTATTCAGGGCAATGGCACAGATGTAGTAGACAAGTTGCTTCAGCACCTGCTCAATGTAGCAGTCGTCGAGTCCGAAGAAGCGGAACTGCTTGTAGTAATGCTCCAACTGATCTACGAGGGATTTAGGCTCTGTTGTCTGTCCCTGCGGCGAGGTGAGATCGAGTGAAACTGTACGGGATCGGCTACTCTTCCCGCGTGCCATTTCATCGTGATCCAGAATAGCGGGGACGATGAAGGGCTTAATTAGCTCCTCAACTTGCTTCACAATGTGCTGGTAGAAGCTGATGATGGTCTCATAGATCACCTGCCGGTACTCTGACAGATCAAAATTCTTCAATTGCTGCTGATTCTGTGTCTCCGTATTTAGCCGGATGTGCTCATCAATGCCCCCATATTGCTTCAGGAGATTGTACAGCTTCAGCATGTTGACCAACCAGAGAATTCGATTGTCCGTCTGCACCCTACCGCGGTAGAGCTTCTTAACTTGCAGCACAAAGTTCGTCAGGAGGGTGCGTACATGTTGATCTGTATTCAGGAGATCCGTATACCGGATACACATGAGGATGATGTAGGCTGGTAATCCTGGGAGGAGAGTAATACCCGTGCGAGGACTGAAATCCGCCGTCAACCTCTGAATGATTTTCCCTTCATCCTCAGGGCGATACTTGAAGATTCCCTGATAAACTTGAGCCTTCCTCCGGACTGAAACCAAATTCTCCTGCGTATCCTCCGCCAGATCCAGGGAATCACTAATCCCATTCTCTCGTAGCCTCGCACTGAGAATTGCATTGATACGCACGAGATCTGTTACCTTCTTTGTCATGTCATTTATGCGCTCTTTATGCTCCACATAGTCCACCATTGCTCGCTCAAGTTCATGCTTGAGGAAGACCACACTCTGGGCATCATTGACATCCCCACCTGCTAGAGCTTCCTCCACAATGGCTTGCAATTTGTTCCTTTCATTCCTCAAATCTTCATTCTGCTGCGTCAACTCACCCAACTTTGCATTATTCTCCTCCGTGAGGGCCGTCAGTTCGGATTCAAGCTGCCTATTGACCAGCTTCTGTGCCTGGAAGGCTTCAAAGAGCTCATTCCCATCCTGCACGCGATCCGTGCCATTCCTCATGGCTGTCCCACCGAGTGTCCTCAGGGATTGACTCTGTTCCGCCAGTACAACCTTCAACTGCACACACTCATCCCGTCGACGCTTCAACTCCTCCTGCAGCGCATCGTACTGAGCCTCCATCTCCTTCTGCTCCACCCCACGTGTAATACTATTCCGCAGAAGCTGATAATCCTGTCGTAGCTTCTCATTCTCCATCTCCAGCTCGGTGATCTTTATGGAATCCTCCGTTGAAGCTGGTGCCTTGCTATTCTTACTCTCCAACCGTGCCACCTTCTGCTGCAGCATCTCCCCACGACGCTTCTCTTCCTCAACCAGCTTCCGCAAGCGCAAGATTAGTGCTGTCGGTGAATTCCCCGTTGTTGGTGTCATGGCTGTCTCTGTGTGCTTCAGATCGCGCTTTGGGATGCCCTCCTTCCGGATCTCCAGCGTATTCTTCCCGGAAATATACCCAAAATCCTCCTCATTCTGACTCGATGCATTACTTACGGAACGTGAGTGGGATTGATAGAAGTTGGGATTCTCAATGAGACGCTGCAGACGATTTATCTCTTCCTTCAGGAGGTAGTTCTCCGATTCCAGCGTATCCTTATCTTTGACTGTCTTCTGGTACGCCTGATGCACTTCATGTGTATCCACTTCGGACAACAAGCGCGCACGATGCGTGAAGGAATCCTCTCGTCGGGCAATCTCCACCATTTCCTGCACCTGCTGCTTCAATTCCTCATTCTCACGTCGCCACGAAGCTCGTTGTTCATTCCATTTCGCCTCCTCGGCTGCTTTCTCCTCAACAATGGCCATTTTCTCATCCCTCTCCGTGTCTAACTCCTTCTTTGCCACCTCCAGGGCTGCTTCCTTCTCCACCAGAGCTGCCCGGAGGGCCTTAATCTCTCCCTCCATCCCCCTCATGACATCCACACGTTGCTTTAGTTCCGGAATCTCGGCAACTTTTGCTTTCAATCCCACATTCTCCTTGTTAATCTCATCCATACGCTGCTGCATTGAAATAATCTTATTCTCAAGCCCTTTGTAGCGCATCTGAATGTGTGCCACTGTTCTCGCTTCTGCCTTCATGCGTCTGTACAGGCGTCTTGCCAGGAAAGCCCTAATAGCTGCCTGGCAGAGAACAATACCACGACGTTTGATGGCAAAACGCTTCCTGGCCAAATAGCCACGGCAAATCCTCTGAATCTCCGTTGCTTTGAAGTTGTCCAATTGGATGCGGAAGCGCTGCCTGGCAAGCCATCCACGACTGTATGTCTGCAGACCCAGAGCAATTCGTCTGAGGCGCAGGAACTTCCTCCTGCACATCCATCCACGTGCATATCGTTGAATTTTAATGGCAGCCCTCTCCCGGCGGATTCCTTCTGCTTTCACGCGCGCCAAGTAGCCCCGGGAGTAGGTCTGAATGAGCAGGATTGACCGCTTAATCTTCACATAGTGACTACGGTAGATGAATCGTCGAACGTACGACTGAACTTTGATGATGTACTTCCTGCGCACATCTGAACGAGTCTGCTCCAAGAAGGCCACCTGGCCAGCTCGGAAGAAGATCTGCGTCTTGCCGTAGCGGTACTGATCCTTATCCTGTATCCACGTCTTTACGATATTCGTACATGTTGCCTGGATATTCCAATCAACGAGCTCCACACGCTTCCCCAGGAGACGGTAGCGTGCATAGAAATCCTCATAGGTCCATCGCGATGGGAAACCAGCTGCGGAGATACGAACTGTCTCCAGGACACCACATGCTCGGAGTTGCTGAACAATCTTTGATGGTTCCCAATTGAATGCCTTCTTGTCCTCATTAGGCTAAACGGAGGAAATAAAAAAAGGAATTCTTTTATAATTCAAGCTCATTCAGTTTGAACTTCAAGACTCTTGAAGCTTTCGCATTGATGAGCAAATTAGGTCAGAAATTATTCAAGATTTTCAATCGAATCAATAAAGAGAACATCGAGGAATCTTGTGTTGTGGTTTCTTACAAAATGAATGACCTTTTTGAGGACTTTAAGTATTAAACGTTTTATTTAGACAGATATTTTCATTGAAATTGGATTATTTTTTTTTCTAATAGGATTTTCGTAAGTTCTGGAAAGAAAACGATTCAGAAATCCTAATTTTCCTAGACCAATAAGGGCTAAGAAATCGGTCCTAAGATTCTGGAAACTTGTGATTAACAGGGAATAAAATTTAATAAGATTTCTGAACTTCTATATTGGAAATTAAGTTTGTTGTCTGAAATTTCTGAGTAACCAGAAATTATCTAGTTTTTGATGTTTTAAATATTTCAGAACAAGAAAATTGACTTAATCTCTGAAACCAGAGTTAATTTTCTAACCAGCTTAGCCGTAAAAGTTGTCAGATTCTTATAGAACTTCAAGTATTTCATTGCCCGAAATCTTGTCTGATTTAGGATTTTACTGGTTTACGTAATTAGAAATTAACCAAGATTCTTGAAGTTTCTGAAAGTCTTGAAGTCAGGACTTTGGTCAAAATCTTCATTTATTAATTTTTTTGTTTCTTTTGCTAAAATATTACTCCTTTTTACAAAGATTTCTGATCAGGAATCATGACTTCTTACTTTCATGAATCTAGAAATTTTCTGGGATTCCTGAATAGCTAGATAAGCGTTTTTTCATTTTCTCTTAAAGGGCGGAATTCACTACTCAGTCGGTTTTTAAGTCATTCTTAAGGTTTTAAGTCACTTTTTTTAAAGTTTGACTTAAAAATTTTAAGTTTTAAGTTCCAAAAAGTGCATCTGACAATCTCTAAATATCAAAATTTGTAAAATGTTAATCTGACTTAAAAAAAACTTACTGACCTTAAGACCGAACTTACAAATTTTAAGACCGACTTAAAAATTTTAAATCAGACTTAAAAAACTGGCTTAAAACCTTCAGACCGACTTAAATTTTTTAGCCAAGCTGAGTAGTGAATTCGACCCAAAATCTTGATTTAAGGTTTGTTATCTTTCTTGTCTTTGTCAGAAATAATAGAAGAATTTTTCTCTTATGCAATTTGTCAATTTCTAGACTAAGAAATCCTGAAAAAACTTCTACGAAATCTCCTAGAGTATCTTCCGTAAATCGGATATTTCATTCCCACAAACTCATAATGCTTTAAAATTACCCTAAAAGAATTATTTTAACATGGAAAGTCACTAACCTTGATGCACCTGACGTAGTGAGGTGTCGTTGAATGTAGTGTGCTTATCAGGAGGGCCAGACTTTCCCTAAATTGCGATCCTACCGTCTGTTTATGCTGCTTCGATGGTGTTAGCTGAAAGAAACAAATAACATTCATTTTTACCTAAAAAACTAAAAAAGATTTTTCAATTGCCACAGAAAAGTTTGAGTAATTGCATGCAGTTAGTGTGGAAATTGTGTTTTTAGTGTTCCCAAAAACCAAAAAAAAAAATGTTAAAAGGAAGAAAAATTCAATGCAACTAACTCTTTTCCTGGCTTCTCCTTGCTGCAAAAATTCATTGAGAAAAGTTCATTAAATTAATTTAGCTATAATTCTATATTAAATTAATATTTTTACCTGAATCCGGGAAGCACTGACGACTACCCTGGTTCCCGCCTGAGTGGGTTTCTTCTCTGGATCTCCTTCCAAGTCCATTAGATGATGGCACAGACTCATTTGGGACTCCCTAAAGACATTTACAAGCTCCTTGGATACTGTGTCACGATTCTTCTCAAGAAATCCATGAGCTGTGTACTCAACGCGATCTGAGAAGTGCTCCACGACGAATCCAGCTGATCCAAAACGCATCTTCCCGAAATGCTTGTACTTGGCACACTTCTCAGTTAACTTCCCCACCCAGGATTCATCACTACCTCGAGGCATCTGAGCAAGAACGTCTCATTTTATAGTTTCCGGAAAGGAAATTTATTTTTAAAGAGATTTCTTACCTTGCACTCCTCATCCAGAAGATCCAGAATACCCAGCTTTGATTCAATCAAATCAATACATGGCTGATTGTCGTAGAAATCAATCATTTCCCACGTGATACCTTCCTTTAGGTACTCCTCCTGCTCAAGCTTGAATACGTGCTGATTGAATTGCTGCTGGAGCTTCTCGTTGGCATAATTAATGCAGAATTGTTCAAAGGAATTCACATCGAATGTCTCAAAACCATAAATATCCAGCACCCCAATAAAACTGTGATCTTTTGCATCACTCACGAGACTCTTATTGATCACCTCCACAATATACTGAAAGAGTTTGGCGTAGATATGCTTCGCTAGGGCATCTCTGGCAGCTTCAGCTGCTTCACGATTTATTGGAATTTCTACGAGTTCATTAACAGACTCAATTTGACGCATTGTCAACCACTTTCGGAGTTCCCCGAAATTCAGCTGAAGAAGCTCACTGAGGATGCCCAAATGAAGATCATCTTTCGCCGTGGAACATCCCTCGTTGTCAATCTCCTGGGAATCCGGGAGATATTTTGGGAGGAACTTTACATTGCCCAGATGGAGGATTCCAGCTAGGATCTTCATCACATCATTCACTTCGGTCTGACGGAATCCAAGCGTTTGCAGGGCACCGATTGTCTCGGAAAATTGATCAAAATCCGAAACTCTTGCAATGTCCGGCGATGCGCCCTGGTTTAAGTACACAAAATTGTCCTGATGGTCTGAAAAGGAAGTTAATGCGAACTTATTGGAGTTCTAAAACTCATTCTTGACGTTAGAATTGATTTAACTTGGTTCTTGTTCTTATTAACGTTTGATTTCCTTTAATTTTTTTTAAAAACTGGTTTATTTTATCTGAAATTTAGCTGATTTTTTAAAGAAATTTTAACCCTTTTGCGTCCGGATAATACATAGAAAAAAGAATATTTTAAAAAGGATATTTATTCTATGGATGCTCCTAGAAGACACTTTTCAGTTAGAACGTTTTCTTTGACCCCATTAACGTAAGTTCAATCCATTTCTAACTTCGAAAAATTATTTAAATTATAAAAATCATTAAAATTCTGGAAAATAAAATATTTCGAGGGCTACATTGTAAAATCGGCTAAGTCGACTAACTTTGCATGGGCTCCAAACTGACTTAACCGTTTTTACAATGTAGGCCTCGATTTGACGTTAGGTCAGGCTTAAAAAAAAACTTAAATCTAGTCTACATCAAAGACCCTGCCTTAAAATCTTAGGACTCACTTTTAAAACTTAAACCTAGTTTGTAAAAAACTGTAGTTTATTCCGGTTTGGAAAAACTCAGATATGACTTAAGACGATTTTCCTTTAGCTAAAAAAATCTAAAATTCCTAAATTACTGAGTCTTTATTTTAATTTCCGATTTTTTGTTTTCTGATACTGTTGAAAATTAAAGCAAAAAAAATTAAAACCGTGTGACCCGGAGAAATTCATCCTAAACCCGCAGCCCGGAGATCATATCCCGAAACCCGAAGTATCCGGATTAAACCCCTGGAGGTGGTAACCCTATGGTCAGCGTATAACCCAATAGACGCTAGCTGATTAAACTAAAAATAATTTTTATTTCCTTTGAGCTCAAGTAAAACATTTTTGGAAAAAAATCCCAACTCAAAAATTTTCGGTTTTTCGTCCTTTCTGATCCTGTGAGTCCTTGGGGATGTCGTTTTGTGATCATAAAATGATCAGGGATTGTAAAGACATAGTCTTGAACTAATTTGGACTCGATATTTAAAAATTAACTATACAAAATTAAACATTTTCGAGTCTTTGGGTCAGCGTATGGCCCAATGGACGTATTGATTGAAAGACAAAAAATTGCTAAAAAGCTGCTCAAAAAAATTAAATAAATCAACAAGAAAATCATCCCAACACTCACCAAGCATAAGTTCTGGCCACTTTTCCCTCGCTGCACAAAGCTGATAGAAGATGTGGTAATTCCTCTCGCCAGATGCTTGGAAAACAACACGGGATTTCTCGAGAAGGTACGTCTGCATCGTGGCCCCCATGAGGGACCTCCCACCAATGTCGTTCGTAAAGAGGAGCTTTGTGAATTTCCCAAAGCGCGAACTGTTGTCATTGCGGGTGGTTTTAGCATTCCCAATCGCCTGCATTAGAATTCAACGAAAAATGAAAAATTAACTCGCGTGCTCACAAATAACCCACGATAAGATAGCAACGGCAGTGTTTTAGAAAATCAAATATTTGCCACACTCTCTGGATTTTCTTTCTTTCACAAAATCACACGAAAATTCCCTACCAAGGGGGTCAGAGCTGAATTTAGATTCATTGCGTGGAAGGTGCGAGAAAATTGAGAGCTTTATCACCCTCGTTGGATACTTTGTGACTACTTCTGTTAAACATTTTTCTTTGCAGCAAAGAGAGCATTTTTTTTGTACGTGGTTTCCTCTTCACTTCACAAACGAAAGGGAATGGCAGAAACTTTAATATTTTATTTTAATAAATCTTCTTAAATATTAATGGAATTTTTTTATCACATTTTCGTGCAAATCGATTGTCATTGGACTTTCTCTCATTATGATTTAATGCAATTTTTTAGTGCAGACGTTTGATTTATTATTTAAAAAAGGAAAATTCAAATGATTTTTTTAAAGAATTTTTAGAATCACTGAATTAACTAAATAATTTCTCCGTTTTTCACGTTACTGTCAATGAGAAAATTTGTTAATAGACGAATGGAAAAATTGTTAGCAATGTACTGTGAAGAATTTCTAATGAAAAATTGTTAAAGACTTATCAATAGCCCTCAATGCTGTCATATTTATCAGTTTATTCTTATAACTTTGATTAGGAGAAATTGAAAAATCAGACAGTTTTGAGGGAATTTTAAAAACTAATTGAAAAATAACTTTAAATTATAAATTTTCATTTCAGAGAATCTTATAAAGCCATTGAACTAAAGGAGTTTTCGTTCGGACTTGTCATTCTCGAGATAATAACTCGCGCAAAAAACCTATTTTGACCTCTAACGGATGTCCTGGAAAGGATTATATCTATTTTTATTGTATATTCCGAGATCTACAATTGTGCCAAATAAGATTTCATTGTAGAAATATTTAAAGATTTTCATAATTTTCCACTATTTCACTTCCGGATAAAAAAATCATCCAAAAAAGAGTAAAAGTTATAAAATTGCGGAAAAACGTATCCTTTTTGCAAGATATCCTAATTTCCATATTCTTACATATGTAAAACTATGGGAACTATAGAATCTAAAAATTCACATCCGGTCAGAATTTGAAAAGAATTTAGTTCAGGAAAATCATCAATTTTTTGCTTAGAAAACTGAGCTTAGGTCCTTAATGGTCCTTATTAATCTAAAAACAATTATTAGGTATTTAGAGTAATAAAATTAATTATAAATTCCCTAATTTATGTTTTTTTTAGCTCTTCTGATAATTTTTAAAACTTCTTTTGAACACTACTTTTGAATAAATCCAAATCAATTCTTACACAGTCTAGTGATTAATCATTGCAAGATATTAAATTCAAAGAGCTCAAAATACTTGATATTTTATCTTTCATTTAATTCCCCATAAATTCATGCAATAAATAAATCAATAAAATAATTTAGATAATTTAGCAAATGGAAATTGACCTCTGATTTGCCACGAGATTCAAATCAAATCTCTCAACAAAAAAAATTAAACTAAAAATTCTCTTTTCTAAAAAACAAGCTCATAAATCTTCTTAAGAATTTTTCTGCATAGCTCCACCACGCAAATGTGCTATAAACAAACCGAAAATGGGAACCTCTTGGCGGTAGCAGATAAGTTCCGTAGAAGCCAAGGGGGGTTTATCTGAACGAAATTACATATTCGGACTTTCAGAAATATTCGAATTATTAGCTAATATTCGAATTATTTGCCAAGGAAATCAAAATATTGGTTTTTTTTAGCCTCTAAATGCTCTGATTGAGATGCAGAAGCTTAAAAAATATTTAATTTAGCCTGGAAAGGACTAAATTCAAGCCTAAAAAAGATTAAATTCAAGCATAAAAATATTTCTTAGTCCTAAAATGGCAGAGATTGAGAAAAAAAGTTAAAAAAGTATTTGATTTAGGTCTGTAAAGAACAAAAAGTAGTAAATTCAACACAAAACTTGCTTAATTCAAGCCTAAAAGTATTTGGTTTTCAACCCTAAAAATATTAATATTAATTGAAACCGAAGAGTTCTAAATTCAACCCAAAAAAAAAAGAATAAATTTAAGCCGATAAATATTTGGTTTTCAATCCCAAAACAGCACAGATTGAGGAACAAGACTTAAAAAAAATTTATTAAAGCCAGAAAAAGGACTTAATTCAAACCGAAAAGTAGTAAATTAATGTTTAAAAGTATTAAACTCAACCCAAAGAAGACTAAATTCAACCAAAAATTCCTAAATATTTCTTTTTCGTTTTTAAGTTCTTCGATTTTTAGCATGTCAGATTTTCAGAAAAATTCAGATGATTCGCTTAAAATACCAAAATATTCGCCAGATAAACACCCCTTTGGTAGAAGTATGATTGGGGCATTTAATTGTGAAGAAGAAGCCGATGAAGAGGGGAAAAGAAGTCACTTTACCTCCATAATGGGGCTACTGGCGAGAACTTTTCTCTCAATCTGCGTCTCGGATTCACTTCCGCCTACAGCTGCAAAATATCTCATGGCATATTTGGCTGATACCGTCTTTCCCGCACCAGATTCGCCACTCACTGCGGAAGAATTACCAAAGAGATTGTGTGTGAGTGTGTGTGTGAGGAATTGACAAAGACAATTGGAATTGGTGGGGTACAAAAGAAAATACCTATTATACTCTGATTGCAGTTCTCACGTTCCAATTTCGTGTAGGCCTCCTCGGCGATGGCAAAGATGTGGGGCTCAAGCTCTCCGAGCGAATGCCCCCGGTACGCCCGGATGAGATCCTGCCCATACAGGGCGACCTCTTTGTACGGATTTATGGCCACGAGGATGATACCGCAGTATGTGTAGATCTTCTGGCGTTCGCAGAAGCGCACCTGAAGGTTGTACAGCACATCTGGCTCGTGGAGGTATGACAGTGCCGTCAGATCGCTCTGCCCAATGAGAATGGGTGGATTGCGCAGTGGTGGAAGATCCTTGTCGTCCTTGATGGGTACCTTGCGCTCCGTTGTCTCCCCATCTGCTTCAAGGATGACGCAGTTGTCACCACGATTGAAGTCCCGAAGGAGCTTTGCTCCCTGCCAGACATTCTCCTGATTCGGTATCCAAACACGTGCACCCTGCAGGGGATAAGTGAAGGTGGTTGAGTATACACAATTCTTTTCTTCGAGACAGCGTGGTAATTGATTAGGTCAGGTGCTTATCAGATAAGGCAGCACAAAGTGAATCAATTTCTGACTCATTGGCACACGGACAGAGCCCCATTTGTCCCAGGGCGGGCAGTGGAAGGAACCCTGAGGCCCCCGCCTTGTGGCCAGTTGGGCGTTATGGCAAAAATGTGGGAGAAAAAGGGGTCAGAATGTGACCTAGAAAGGCCCTCGATGGGCTCTTGTAGGGTATCGCTGTGCTCACCTTCACGTACAGCTCGTAAATCGACATCTTCCCGGACTTTTTCACGCACTTTTTCCACTAAATCAACGCATCAGACACTGCCCGATCGATTGAGTTTGCTGGCACATGATAAATACCGCAAATTAGGTGGAAAAAGGAGGAAAACAATCGGAAGAAAAAATGCACTGCCACGACCAAAACACAATGACGTTTCTCTACCTACATTAGGGAGATTCACTTGAAACTTTTCCATTTTTCGCAAAAGCGTAAACTGCAATTGCGTAAGACGTAAAATGTAGGAAGAATTAATTTTTTTAGAGATTGTTTTTCTTTCCTTTTTATTGTTTTAATTGAACAAAAAATATTAGCAGCAATAAAAAAATAGCATGGATGAAACAGTATAAAGCGAAAGAACGGTAAGTAAAACTTACGGGCTGTGATTCTTTCTTTGTCAGTGAAATGTGAAATTGACGGAAAATTGGGGATGGGCAAATTTTGAGGAAGGCTTTCTCGCGCACCGAATCACAGCCAACGCGCAGATATTTTGTGAAATGCCTTAATCGTGGGCGTTGGCTGTGATTCGGTACGCGAGAAAGCCTTCCTCAAAATTTGCCCATCCCCAATTTTCCGTCAATTTCACATTTCACTGACAAAGAAAGAATCACAGCCCGTAAGTTTTACTTACCGTTCTTTCGCTTTATACTGTTTCATCCATGCTATATTTAATTTTTATCTTTGCAGTTTATATATATTTATCTTTGCATTTTTATATGTATATATAATGTATATATCTATACATTTATATATATATTTCACTTTACTTTTATATGTGTATATATAACAGTCATGCAACTCAAGATATGACATGTAAACTTTAGAACGCGATATCTCCGGAACGGCTACATAGATTTTCTTCATTTTTGGCATGGTGATAGATATTATAGTCAACTATAACATATCAAAATATGAAGCAATTCTATAAAGCGGTGCTCGAGATATTCATCGAAAACTCATCGAAAATTTTGTTTTCGATTTTAGCGCCACTTGCGGTCATTTTTTGAACTTGCGATGTTCCGAACAGTTGTAGCGCTCGTTAATATCTTTCATTTGAGCCCAAGTTGATCAAAATCGGTCGAGCCGTTCTCGAGTTATGGCCGATTTTCGATGAAAAATTGTGACGGCCATATTGGCTAAACGGCTTGACCGATTTTCGAAAATGAGGTATTGTTGGAAAGGTCTTGATGGCCCCTACAACATATCAAAATTTCAGATTTTTAGCTATTACAGGGGCTGAGATATAGCGAAAACAAAATTTGACAGTTATTCAAAATGGCGGACGGGGAGGTGGGGGGTAAAATTTGACCTCATAATCGGATGTCTTCCACCTGATATATGAACTTTGCCGTTGACCGCAAGTCTCTATCTATTACCGTTCTCTTGTAATTTAGCGAAAGGTTCCGGACGGCCGGACGGACGGACGGACGGCCGGACGGACCAATTTTTGGCGCCACCGTTTTTTGGAATGTAGGGACCCTAATTCGTGCTCATCCCAAGTTTGGGCCCGATCTGACGACTTTGCATTTTAGAGTGTACACAGAAGCTGTGCTTCTTTGAAGAAAGAATCACAGCTAATGCTTCTTTGAAGAAAGAATCACAGCTAAAAATAATGAGTCAAAAAATATTTCTTTAATAACTGAATACTTATTTTTTTGTATTATTTGAAAACATAGGAAAGTAAATCATTTTCATATTTTACTTTGGCATTTATTTTGCATACCTAGTGTAAAAAAATAATGCATACCTAGTAAGAATTATCTCACTCATTACTACTTACTTTTCTTTGTGAATTGCCCTAATGAACACATTTTTCTTACGCAAAATTCTTTTATGAAATTCTTGAATTATTTCAGTGAAATTTTCAATGATTCTACCGTTGAAGGTTCAAATTCAATATTCTTCACTGAAATACATGTTTCACTTTGATTTCATGTTGTTTGAATTTTTCAAAAGAAAAGTCGTTAAAAAACGATCAATCTTCTTTTTCCAAACCCGAATATTTTTTTAATTTCGCTGATCACAAACTTCTTAAACATAATAAAACAATTTCTTGTGTTTTTCAAAAATATTTAATTTGCATTTAATACACTTAAAATAACAACATAATTCACACAGATTTTTCTTCGATTTTTTCTTCCCAATCTTACATTGAATTTTAACAATTTTTTTTGACTTTTCTCAAAAGTTCATTCCACGCTGAATTTCATAAAAATTCTAGTGGCAAAATTTCTCTTCAAGAGACTAGAAACATTTTATTAAAACAGCTTAAATTAGGATGCTAAAAGAATATTTAACATTTAATCGTTTTTATTTGAATTCTTTTTCGATTTTTTTTTATTTCACACAATTCGTTGGCCCCTTTCACGCCTTTTACAGAGATCACAGACAAAAAAGTCACGTTTTTTTCTTGCTTCCTTCAGAGAAGGATTTTTTAAAAACTATATACAGAGAGATTTCCGGGGATGCTCCGCCGGGATTTTTTTTTTAATATTTGGCTGAACATTCACGATGCCGCATCGGCTGTCCGGGAAGCTTTTAGGAGAGCTGCCCGTTTGAGGAAGACTGGGGTGTCCATCACCTGGGGCAGAAGCTAAAATAGGGGAAGAGGTGACAGTGTAGGCTGTAGAATCTCTTCGGGTCTGTCTTTGTGTCGAATCCATCAATCTTCACCACATTCCACTCATTCTTCATGCGAGCATAGCTGAAGGAGACCTACAAGAAAACAAATTAAAAGAATTTTATTACAAAGATTAAAATTTAAGTTTTCATAAATTTAGTTTTTTCTCTTCCTGAATTAATTTAATTTGCGTCACATGGGCAAATTTAAATGCCAGTGGTCTAATTTTAATATTATTTCTCTCGATCAAATGTTAAGAATTGCCCCCATGCTGGGAATTCCAGAAGCCCCACTGAATCTATGTCAGGAGAGCAAAAAAAAATTTCAGCTCTTCACACTCACTTGATCGTGGAACATTTCCGGCCTGAGGAACTCCATCGGTTCCAGATGGGAGTGAAATTGATCCACAACTGTTAGCGGTATCCGCAGCAGATGCTCCACAATGAAGCCCATCGTGACGTCGTCTGGGAAGCGGATTTTGTCGCCGATCTCCACAAATTTCCCGCCGCCGGCAATGGGGAGCATCTTCAGCGCCAATGCCCGACTGATGCAGAACCCTGCACCGCCCGTGGCGAACCAGAAGGTGATCTTCTTGTCTCGCGCTGATTTCTGCTTGAAGAAAAGAGATAAAAGAGGAATTAATATTTTTTTCTGTGTCCCCGAGGAGGGTATTAGAGAAATTGATTAGGTATTGGTTAATTTCACTGAATGGAATCATTTTGAATAATTCCACCATTTCAGCTGTTGGTGATCGCATTAAGACAGGAACTCGTTTCTCCGGGAAGATTCTTTCGTTCTTTCTTTGGCATTCCTCACTACGCGTGGTTTTCTTATTCATTTTTTTTATGGGAAAGAAAAATTAATCCGATATTGCCCCGTGATTATCTCGAAAGTTTATCTGGTCCCCGGTGATGTTGTACAGTACGCGGGAAAAGTATGCAATCATGTTTTGTTGAAATTGCAGGTGTTGAAAGTTCATACGAGGGCAATCATTAAAAGTTTCCAAATCCATATCCTCAAAAACGTGACACGGCAGTAATAATTTTAAAATTTAAATATCTGTTAGCGTCTTGCAGTGTATTGCCATCTATTGGCAAATATCACCTAAAGAAACGCCCTCTTGTGGACAATCTAATAGATTTGCTTTGACTAATCCGAAAAATTACCTACTTTAAAATTTCTAAAATAGAGAAATTAAATTAAAATCTCTCTAAAAAAAAACATTAATTAAGTGAAAAGCTTTCTGAGAAATTTTCATAAAGTTTTATCAACCAATTTACAAAAATTTAAAGTTAAAGAGAATGATTTAAAATAAACACGAGAGAACGAGGAGCTGTGGTGATGGCGTTATTTATTTGTCTTCATCGAGAAACTAAAAAGATGCATGTTTTCGATTTTTCGTTCGCTTTTTAATCACCCAAAATTTTGAACACGAGAGAAGAAATCATTAAATAAATTTCCATTAGAGACAATAAGGTGATCCGCCACCGCCAATTTATCGACCGAAAACATATATTGGAAGAAAACAGAGCTGCAGAGCAAACACGCTGGCAGGGTTTTGTGATTCTCTGTGTTTCCAAGTGTTTAAAATTATGTGTTATAGAATTTCAAATAACATATAAAATTTTAAGATCTGTTCTAAATCACAGCTTAAGGGTATTTACAAATAAATTAGCATATTTAAGAGAATCAATTTAGAAATAACAGAAAAAATATATAAAAAGGTAAAAAAAATGACGTCACAATTGTGTTTTCGTCCCTTTCAATGAAGATAAAATTACATTATCAAAACTAATATGTAGTTTATTTCATGCATTAAAAAAGACAGAAAAACACAATAGTGACGTCATTGTTGCATTTTTTAGTAAATATTTCCTGTTTTTCCTTAATGTTAATTTGATTGCGTGTATCTCAATTGTTTCCTCGAATAATGGTTTTGCCATACAGAAATACATATATTCCTTTAAAGCTCAATAAAATAATTAAAAAAAAAAACAATCTCAAGATCAAAGGCAATAGCAGTGATTTCTAATGAAATCTCAACGATTTAAGGAATACTCTTTGACTGAATGAAGAATAAATTTTCTCTCAAGAAAACCAGAAAAAAATATAGTGACGGAATTAGAGATTTAGTAGATTTTCTGGACATGTTTCCTATGCAAATGCCTTTTGGCTGTATGTTTGAAAAAAAAAAAATTCTTTGGGGACTCGCCTAATTGTCGTTCATTGGAAGATTGAGATCTCTTCGCGTGTTGCGTTTGCTTCAATCGATTGCGGACGATTGATGGGAATCTCATGGGGAGTGGCTAAAGAAATGTGAGACTTTTATTGCGATCTCCACGTCAAAAATTGGATGTAAAACATGGCTAGAAAATGGCCAAGAACACGAAGATTGTGTCTCTGAAATTGGTGATATACGAGAAATATGCGTGGCCTCTATGAGAGATCATCGTGTGCACGTTAGCTCCCGACTTTGATGCACTTTCTGGTTTCTTAAGATCTATTTATCGGAAAGAATTTGAATTTTTTTAACCGCAATTTCTCTATATTTTCCTTGATTCTTTTTACTCGCTAACAAGGCATCACCATTCAATTTTCAACTAAAAAATTCTATCGATTTATACGCCCATTTATCTCTTTGGTGTCAGAAGAAAACTTTCAGTTTATGAAAAAAAAGAACCCACAATACTGACCTCAAGATTCGCTTTGGAGTACCAATTCAGAGAAGTGGAGCCTAAAAGTGGAGCTTGGAGAGTAAGAAGAAAACCACATAAATGATCTTTTGACTTTGGAGGAGGAAGGCAAAAGTTGTGGCTGTGAGTCTATTTGGACGCCAAATGAATTGGCGACCGCAGCATCCTTCAAAATATTTGCCAAGAAGAAATTGTGGCGAGAGAAATTGCTGAGCGAGAAAATTAATAATGTGCCATTTGTGGTGTTTGCAGAGGGTGGTTCAGAAGAAGAAAATTGTCTTGAAAATGCTTCATTAGCGAAACTTTAACTAGGAGAACAATAATGAGAAACAATACAGTGATGATTCGCATTAAGTATAAAAATGGTAAAAACTTTTAATATTTTAAAATTACTTTGACTTTTATAACAAAAGCTGAAAAGTAAAGATCTTGAAAAAAATAAAATTTTTAAAGACTTTCTTCCTTGCTTTGTTCGTTGTACGAATCATCAATTCATGATTTAACAAATTAATTTGTTGGAATTTTGTAACAGAAAATCTATCACTGCTGACTCTATATGATACTTCTTCAGAGAATTCGTTATGTGAAGCATTAGTGGTTCAAGCCGATTCCTTATGCGACACACTAACTGTATAAATACATCTCATTTTACATTGGTTTGCATCTCTTACAACACGATGACTTTACATCATGTTGTATAAACAACAACAGGATAAATTTACAGAATAATACTCGGATACATTCCATTTGAAAATGTTATCGGACGCACAGATGAGTCCTCGTCAATTAAAGGAATTATTCCCACATCTTGCACCCCCGGAGTATGTATGCGGATTGCATACTCCGGGACTTGCAGACAAGTAAATGTAAATTGGAGAATTAAGAGGAACTTCCTGCAAAACACAGAGGGGTCATTGTACGACAGAGTAAAGCCCTGAGTGGTGGTGAAGGAGCTCTCTACAGGCTAATTGATAAGAGCAAATGGTTTTCGTCCTGTGTATGGAGCAAATCATGATGTGACCCCCACACCTCTCGCTTCTCAGCATCAATCGTCACTTGGGTTGTTCGATGTGATTATGGTGCATGTTGACTTATGCAACCCGATCGGTGAGTGGCATTAATATCAATTTAGAGGGCGAGAGCGAACAAAGAGACAGTGAATATAATTCAGGCATGTTTCTACCCAGCAGGAGGGCAACACTGTGACTACATTAATTCCTCCATCTGTAGCCTCCAGGTTCTTGTAGCCTACACCACACCATCCACTCGCAATCTGTCCCGCATGATTGCGCGGGAAATGCCAAGACGCGGGAGACGTGACAATTGACCGGGACCACGAGGTATATGAACAGAGTATAATACGGATTCCGTGGCGAAATGTGCGTGAATCGTCACAAAATGACGATTTATGGGCTTAAAGTCGATGCAGAATCAATTTGAGTTAATTATTGCTACTCTCTCATGTTCCATTGCACCGGGACAAGCACACTTAATGGGCGTATACACCGCGCGCTTTTGGGGCCCTCACACCGGTGCAAGTATAGAAAAGTTCATAATAATTTATGCGCTCGCCTCACAATGCTCCCGCGAGAGATTCTTTTTTTTAAAAGACCATTTCCATTATTATTATTATTTTGCACCCATGTGGCAGCATAAGAGTGAAAGAGATCCCAAATTAGTGGGTCGCTGGTCTCTGTATATAGTTTTGCTTGCTTCTCATACCTTCTCAACAAGTAAAAAAAAAGTCTGCAAGACAATCACGAGGTGGATAGGAAGGAGTACCGTAAATTAGGCCAGCTTTACCAGCTTTAAATTGCGTGAAATTTTATCTTTAAATTAAATCTTTTGATTCTAAACTTTAAAAGATTCAAAGTGAAGCTTTAAATATTATGGGACTGTTACAAGTATGAAAATATTGATTATTTTGAAATCTAATAATTTCCAAAATGGCGGACTTTACGATTGAGAGAATCAAAGTACTCAAGGAGACACAAGTAAATTCTTAAACTTAAAAAGAAATAATTTTATAGCTATTTTTAGATCTTTGATTTTCCTTTAATTTTCTGTTTTTTTGCGTCTTTGCTTGATTTTATAATCAAACTCAAATATAAAACGAAAGAAAGGTTCATTAAGTTAGGTTAGGTTAGTATTAGGTCTAATTCTATGCTAAATCTAGTATACAAAAATATTTGTAACTGCTAATTTTATTCCTTTTGCTCAAATATTTGAAAGAAATTAAATTGGCATAAAAATTGACAATTTTAACACCATAACAATAAAAAACAAATTTACCCTTCTCCACGGTATACAAAAAAAACGTGAATAAAGCGAAAATGAATATGAATCAGAAGAAAGATTTACACTGAAAGCAAGAAGCTTGCGCATCTAAAAGGTTCGGTAACCTCCTTATATAGAAAAAGACAGCCCATACGAAAAAATTTAACTAAAGAGTTTTAATACATCGCCTCACCAACGCCCTGGTTGACTATAAAGGCGCGATCAATAGATTATTATTATTATTGAGAATGAAATGGAATACATTTTGAGAATTGATGGAATCACCACATTAGACTGACAGTTAATATTAAGTCCCCGCTCTCTTCATCTCCCCGGTTTAGATTATTTTCGGTATATATGGCTCCCGCACAATGCTAATGCGATGGTGGCTGTATATTTGACCATTGAGGAATTTTCAATGATCATCCGAGCGATCAGTAGGCAAAAGTGAGGTCCTCAGAGCGTTCTTTTCTCATCTTTATATTTTTTTTTTGTTGGAAAAGTGATTTAGAGAAACGCTAAAATTTGAATATGAATGCATAGCATGAGATCAAGTTATTGAGAATGATCGAGGAACGATGGTTTTAGTAGCGATCGCTGCTTGATCAAGTGATTTAAATGGGATGTAAACACGAAAGAATTTAATTCAGCCTTCGTCGTGAGAATTTGAAAAGCAAAATGGAATGCTTTCAATAGATTTTTAATGCAAATAATAAACTTTTAAAATTAATTTTTGTCATGCGATAAGTTTTTTGTATAGGATAACATGAAAATTCTAAAGGAATTCTTTTAAAAAGACGTTATGCATTTTAAAATTAAACGGTATATGTTGATTAAACGATTTAAATCAAACTAATAGCCTTAAAGAATAAATTAATTGAAAAAAAAGCTTTAAAAAATTTGAAAACTACTTTGCGTTTAACAAAACCCAAAAAAATGACAGAACTTTTTTTGACAGAACTTCTATTGGACCATAATCTTGACATCTTGATCTTCAGTAATAAATATTTCAGCATTTCTTTCAATTCTAAACACAAATTTCTTCTGTTTTTTTTATTATTCAAATTATAAAAACTTTATGCTTTATTTAAAAATGCGTAACACTTTTGACAAATTTTTACAATCTCATCCGAGGCAATTTACGATGCCGCCCGAGTGCTTCAAAAAGTGATTTCGAAGAATAAAAAATTTGAAATTCAAAATAACCGAATTACAAATTCAAACTGCGACTCTGCAATAAATTTAGTTAATATCGCGATGTACGATCATCGTCATTAGGCGATCTCTTTTCGCACTATGAAGTATTTTATGAATTCGCCCTGCCGCAGAGTGAGAGGATCACGGTGAAAAATGGATAGTTTTTGCCTAAGGGGGTTATGACCAACCATTTGCAATTTTGCGATCTCAATGCCTCAGCATGATCATGTGCGATTTGTGCTGTGATCGCACCCGGCTATATCCACATATAGAGACTGTTTGGAATTTCACTCCCTTTCGAGATCGACGTCTCCGATATCACCTGAGACAGTGACAAATTAAACGATCTTCTCGGTGAGCAATGTGGTTGCGCCCATCTAGTGATCAAGAAAATGTAGATCGTTGATCGGCCTGGGCAATTGGGTGGGGCGCGCGATCTCTTTGTTTGTCAGGGACAATAGAAACTAATAAATAGTTTATGGTGGTATTACTCACATTATCCATGATGATTTCCAGGGGAGAAGAAATACTTGGCTTCCCGAGGTACCAATCCTTTGAGGCTGAATACTCATCCAGGAGGCGCACAAGACGCGGCACATTCACATAGTTGTCGTCGTCAAAATGACAAAACCATCTGCAAAATGAAAAGGATTGTGATGTTGGATTATTAATTGATCCTCAGTCATTATTCTCAATTAAGACAGTCATTAATTCCTGAGGCCAGGAGGATAAAAACAACAACAAAAAAACAAGCTCTTCGTGAAATGCACCATGGCAGCCATTCTTTGACGCCCCAAATCATTTTCAGCGATCATGCTGAGTGATTAATTGTGGATGGAGAATTGGAAAAATAATACCGCGTGCTTGTCTCGTTCATCTCATGGGCTATTTTTATTGACTCACCCATAGTCAATTGTTTGCACTACAAAAAAAACCACGCGGAGGTTGCGATCGCGAGAAGACGTTTGGTGGTATGATCACTGAGGATCATTGAGAGCGACACTGAAAGTTTCCATCTAAATAGCATCGATTGCTTTTGAGAGTGAATCGAGAAAACTTTCTAATTGCAATCTCACGATTCTCCCGCGCGCAGTAAAGTAGATCATCCCGCCAAAGATCTTCTTGTTCGATCGTGAAAATTGGATACAATTGAATTGCGTCTACGGAGTAACAATCGCGAGCACTTTCCGTGCTAAAACCGCCGTTGCACTTGACTTTCTGTCACGATTTGTGATTTATCTCATGCTCATATGCGGAATATTATTGGCGGACAGCGAAAAACACCTCTCACATCCCACCAGATGAGAGAATAGACATAGGTACAAAATATGAGAAGGTAGAATCAGGTGCCAAATGTCTGATCTCACCCAATTAATTAATCTATCGCCCCGAGAACTTTCATCCCGCCATTCGCAATTTATTTATAGCCCCACGCAGATTTTTTTTCTGCCGCCACATTGTTGACAACCAGACAATATATGATGGAATTCAGTCGTTATTGAGGATTCATTGCACTCTTTCTTGTATGATGGTGAACAAATTGATTTTTTTGCACCCTCTCGCAGTCGATTGATTTGCACACCCCCTATTTGACCGTTGGAGTGCAACGAACCGCATTTTGTCCCTTCGCGTGCCCTCAAAATCGATTACGCGCTATTTCACGCGGAAAACGCATCCCCCCCACACAATGATCATGTAGATACAAAACACATCAGCCGGAAGCACATACTATAGCTAGGTGTCCCATTGAAAGTCTAGAGCTAATCATGGAGTCACGTTCGCGGGGCTCACCTTGCGCGAGGTTCGAGATATCCGCGGGGGAGATTCGGCGAATGTGCTCAATTGAAAAGGCATTGCTGGGGCGCGGTCAATAAATCCCATTCTCTCTGGGTCTTTGTCGAGACACAACAAGAACTCACTGATTGCAAACCACTCTAAGACTTTCATTGTGGACCTCCAACGAATTTTTACACAGCGACCATGTGCGGGGGATAGCAAGTGGGGCAATTTTGTGCAATAATTGATAGCCTTGTTGGCTTTTGGCGGAGTGAAAGCTCGCAATTTATATGATAATTTCAGCACGGGTAGCTGACAATTTTGTCATTTTTGCAGCAAAAAAAAAATGTGATTAAAATGAAAAGCTGAAAAAATATAATTTTGCTCAAGTGGTTTAAATTACGCGGAATTATATGAAGAAAAGTTTTCTTAACATGATTTTACTGTTTTTAAATTAGCTATATTTTATGCTATGAACTTATGAGGTAATAAACGGTACAACAGTGTCTTAGAATACAATATACACTAATAAATTATATAAAAAAAAATCTAGAGTATTATACGTATTCAATTAGGGATCACAGTCCTAGTGTGAATCATTGATGTAAAATTCGATTTAAAATATAGGCAATTTTTATTCCTTTAAAGCCAAGAAAAAAAATAATCAAAATAATGCAGTAACATAGAACATATAGCTTAAGAAGATAGTGCTCTCATGTTGTGGGGTAAAACGAATCTCGCGCATAAGAGACTCATTCCGGATAATGAAGGATTGAGTAGAGTATCCGATTGGATTCGGTAAAATTGGCATTCGAGCGATACTAATCGCTTCACGTCACTCAAAATTTCTCGATTAAAATAGTGGAAAAAGCCCTGTTAAATGCTTCACAAACGATCGACGCGAGATTGCCTCACATGGGTGGAAGATGGTAGTCGCTCTGGTGGGTTGAAGTGTGATTTAATATTTTCTTTTACATATAGCAAAGAACAATTGAGCAGCGCATGTTTGTTCTTTGATGTTTCGCTCCACCTGGCGCTATAAATTCTCTTCCTTTTTAGTTCAATCCTTCTGCAACTCATACCCACAGCTTCTACACAGAGTATCTTTGTTTCTTTTGGTATTTCTCCACTATGTGCCCCCAGTGGACGACCATCATGTGTTCTGTGTAAAAGTCACCGGGGAATATCGCAAAAATTATATACAATCTACCTATACAATACATCCGAAGATGGGGAAGCGAATGGTGTGTGCAGGAGGAGAGTTGGAAAATAATCTGCACGCAATGTCTTAACATTTATTATCGAACTAAAGACTTGACTTAGGAGCTCTCGCCAGTGGTCTTGTATGGGGGAAAAGTATACAGAAGAGGAGGGAAATTTTATGAGTTCACCCGAGAATCTCCGCAGTTGTGCACTCTTTAAACTAGTTACAGAAGACTTGGGGAATTTATAAAGAGGCAAATTAGTGTCGGACGATTTGTATAAGCCAGAGGAATCATTCACCTCTGCAGAAGCCCCCTTTTTACCCCTGCAAGACATTCCAGGCACACGATATTATTTGTTTACATTTCTACAATATTATTGCATTGAGAAGTCTGAACTCTATGCCGACAATTCAATAAAAGTCATCATAAAAAATTCATGCAAATTTTTTATGATCATTATTGTGTTTAACTTAAATCATTTCTCTTAAAGCTGTTGGGAAAATTTAAAAATAAATAAATAAACTGTCTGGGACATCTTGCACCCTTTGCACAGGCACAGCTTTTTCATTTCAAGCGAATTGATTTGTTCTGCTTGCTCTTGTTTTGCGGTAAAGTAGTTCATATACAGAGAGAGATGTACCCTAAAAGAGTACCCTCCAAATGATCCGTGGTCTGAATTTAATCCCATCTTGTGGATTTAAATTTAAAATCTGGTGGAACAACGCGCAATGGTACCGCATTTGCCACTCTCGTGTAGTAGAGATCAAAGGCACAGACCATCCCCCCAGTACGACCACATTTGCTTTTCACCATAGACGGAGGGGCTCAAGAGATAAAATGAAAATTAATTGAAGTGGTTGAAGGGGATGGTTCAGTATATAAAAAAAACAAGCTGAAAGAGGAATTTTTCTGCTGTGAAATTTATTTGTTATTCCCTTCAGCATGGCACTTACACGATATTTTCACCCCACTTTTGCCCCATGTTCTCATGACATAAATTTACAACCCTCCCGCGGGTGTCACAACCCTCCCAAAAAACACACAACGAATTTTTCCTGATCCCCCCAAAAACATACAATTCCCCCCCTCAAATAATGTTGGAACTCACACGATTAATTACAAATGCACTGGCCTGGAATTTATTTTCAAGGAGCGCGGGGGGCACAGCATATTAAATCCAATTGAATTTTGGGTCCCCGGTGGGATGTACCGTGTATGTAAATTTAATTGTCTCTGCAGATAATTGCACCCGCCAAGAGTTATTTCTGGGCAAGTGAACAAAGTGCGAGTGAATATTAGATGGTTGATGAACCCCTAAGGGAATGACTCTCATGCATTCCATCCTGCAGCAAAGTTTTACAAAATCTCGGAATATTTTATAAAATGCCCGAGAATGGTGTGCAAAATCCCGAGAATTTCCTAAGAATTGCGCCAATTAACGAACCCCTTTCTATCCTTTGATCGCAAAAGTGCTTTTAAACTACACGGTCACTTTAATCATTTATTACGCACAGTAGAATATATAATTTTTTTATACACGCTCTTGCAAATCTACAACATGTTACCATTTAAAAAATTCTGTCTGAGATCAAGCGCCTCAAACATTTTACTAAATTTATTAGAGAAAACGATCAAATAGTTATCCAATCAACAGACTTGGACGTATGTCACATTTTATTGCCCCCATTTCCCCAATAAAAGTTTCCAAATGCAATCCGCCTCGCTTCTATTTAAGCAAAAGAACTCATTGATCTGCAATAAATGAAATGCAAAGCATTCAAGTTTTATGGGACAGTCATTGAATTGGGCACAAGATGAAAAATTGCACTCTTATGCCTCCACCAAGGAGTGAGACAAACACTGAAAGGCACACACTCTCGAAATGGAATTGTGCCATGAATAGTATTCCAATTTTGCGACAGTCCAATTGATTAGAATGGACTTGCAGAAAACCCGGGGAGAACACACTCAACATGCCGACAGCAGAACATATTTTACGAGCCATGGGGAAATTAATAGTTTTGTGTCTCTTTAGAGCTTTTAAAATGCAAAAACGGACTTTGTTCGACATTTTCTTTCCCCGAAAATGTGGAACACTCGAGGTGCTCTCTTTATGCGCGATATTCTTCCAAGATCCGCGCTGGTACGTAATTTCGCGCTATAGCCGTTAATTGGGAATGTTTTTAAAATGATAATTTCCCTCCCATTTGGTGCTCAACAACAAATCATTTTGCGAAGGCGGCTGCTGAGCACGAGGCACGACAATTCGCCTGACTTAAGAAGCAATAAAAACCGCCATGGTCAGTTTCTTGTTTCTCATTCCATTTTAAATCCTTCTCTCTTTATATTTAGCTCCCTTTGTGGCTTCATAATAGAGAACACAAAACGTACTCTTGCTTGCTGAAAAGGAATTATAACGAGAACAATGAATGCAATTGAATAAGGTGGGGGTCCTAAAAAGGACTTTGTAACTCCCATTGATCCACGGAAGATTGTTTGAAGCAGCATCTTTTAAAAGGGGTTTGTTTTTGAATATATGTATTTATGTAAATGTATATTCTGAGAATTTTTCATATTAGCATAGAGAAGAATGGCCGAAATAACCAACTTTACCCAAAACCTTCTTCATTAAAAAAAATCCTCGCAAAATTCGCGATTTAAACGTTCTTTTTGGAGCTTTGAGGCTTTCAAGAATTTTGGCGAATATTGGACTTAACGACAGATTCCCCTGAGAGCATTATGCTGCACAAATGATCCCCTTAAAATGCACGAGGAGTGACAATTTATATACAAAAGATTAATCCCATCTTCAGGTGTGAGGTCTCCGTGTTTTTTGTCCATCTCTCCCAAGATTTTTTGAGACTCTAAGAACGTGGGCTGAGCATCAATGTTTCCATCACCAGCCACCGGATTAACATCTTTCTGGTCCATTTGATTGACAAAAAGCTAGACGCGCGCGTCTCAAAAGATCCCAATCTTGTCCGGTGCCACTTCTCGAGGCAAGAAATACACTTCCAAAAATTTTATTTTTTAGCCGCTTTTATGTTGCTCCAAAGCATACAAAATTGCTGCTTTTCTGGTGCAGAATTAAGTTGAGCAATGCACCTCTGACCACCACCTTTATATCTTGGTAATCGCTGGAGAACACGTGCACGGTGAATTATTTTCATAGAGTGGGTGGGGTTCGATTGCAAACACTTGAAAATACTTTGAATAATTCCGGGTGGAAATCTCATTGGATTTCCTGGGCAAAATTGTATTTCATAATAAAACTTTTGCATTGCAATCCCATTGGAGTATATACCGGGACAAAACACCATCAATAATCCACATAGTAAAGCATCTCCTGAAGCATAACCCAAAAGCTCTTATGCTTGAAATGCTGCATTCTGAATTGTTGACTATATATACTTGTGGGTGCTTTATTGGAAATGAAGGTAGTCGAGTCGTGTACTATGAGGAAAATCCTTGAATATGGAAGGATTAAGGGGTATTGAGTAATTTATCTCCGTGGGTGGAGATGCAAAGGTGTTCATGTATTTGATACTCTAAAGATGTTCTTCATGCTGCATTACAGCCTCTCAGCATCAATGGTTGTGGAGAGATCTTGTCCTGCTTGTGCAACATCCCAGCTTCGTTGTATATTTTTCACCCACAAACCATCGAAACTCAGGTCCACTGTCACGATAGATAACTCAATTGGAATGGTGTTGAGTCCCTCCTGAGACATGGTGCGCCTTTCTATTCTCCATACTATGTACATGGGGGCTCAAAGTCCCCACAATGTGGTAAACTGGTTCGTGCTTGCTCCTCAAATCGATTTCTCCGCGTGGCAACGATTTATCGACTTCGATGGAGAATATAAATTCAGTCTGGTGAGAAGGAGGAATATTCAAATAATTTCTGGATTATCAGATGCCACAGGGTAATCCCGCCACTTCCCAACACACTCTCGGTTCGACTTTTAGATGCCAAACGCAAATACTCCCCATGGGAATTTCCACATAAGTCCCTCCCCGGCATGTACCAGGCAGAGCAATTTTGATCGAATTAGTGAAGTGAATGCCACCACCTCTGATGCATGATTTTCGTTAATCGCACGAAAATCTATTTCAATCAGTTCCGCACAATTATTCGCTTCCTCCCAGAAAATGTAAAACCCCATGTGCCCACTAAATTCGATCAATGGGTACGGCAATCATCATACATCTTTTTTCCCCACACAACTCTCCCACCTGGATGGATCAAGTGGTGAGACTTCCAAGAAAAAAAGCTCAAAGATCCAATAATAGCTTCCTCACAGAGTGTTTTGCGTCTCACCAATTGACTTTTTTTTTCATCAAATAAAAAACCCAAAGTTGGGGCAATGCGTAAAAAATGTCTTTTAGACACCCGGCGTTTTTTTTTTTCATTGCCGTCTGAACACTTTTTTGCTGTAATAGATGTTTATGCTTTAACACTCCTAAATACTTTTAAAATAGTCTATTTCCCATGGTTTTCTATATAACATTCAACTCTAAATACCAATTGAAAGATACAATTCCCAAAAACGTAATCCGGAACCATAATGGAATTTTATACGCCTCAAGTTATATTTTAGTTTCTCTATGTCATGATTTGATTTAAGACGTTTTATTTTAATTGTAGGAAAAGTGTTAAAAAAAGAAAATTATTTTATCGGCGGATATTGAATTTAGAGTTTGCTGAAAATGTTTGATTTTGGCTCCGCAAGGTGGCTTATAAGCATATAGCGCTATCTAAGCTTTAATTAATGTTTCCGTTATTATTTAAAAAAAAATCTTGTTATGATCGAAAAGAATTTTAGAAGAAATGAAAAAAATGAAAAAATGCTTTCACAATATTCTAAACAGTTGAATTATTCCCCTCAAAGAAATTTATTCGTTTGTGCATGGAAAAACCTTTCTATGTTTGTAGAAAACCCCAAACAGATTTTCCATTTTCAACAGGGATCAGATGAGAAAAATCAACAAAGATCTAAGCAAAAATGTTAACAATGACGTCACTGTTGTGCTTTTTGAAGCATTTAGCTGAATTGTCATCAATATTTTTGAAAAGATGTGTTCCCTTACAGAGTAGTATAAGTTCTAAACAATTAAATAGATACGTTCAAAAAACTATGATAATTCGATTTCTGCAAGTGCTATCTATCCTATACAGATTACTACACATTTATTGGTTAGGTAATAGACATGTCTGCTTTTGCAATCTTTTCTATCAATTTCAAACCACAAAGACAATCACGTTGGCGATATAAAATATCTCCCTTTTGGGTGGAAAATTATGCCAATACGAAAGAACAATCCCTGTTTTGCAGAGACAACACATATTTGTTAAATTTAGCATAATTTGCAATTGAAAGCAAAACTGCAATCCCCGCTGAATTATATAAATTTCTTCAGTAAAACGACAAAAAGCGATCAGATAAACATAACAAAATAATATATTCCTTTTTTGCCAACATTGAATGGAAATGAGCAATATTTCATGGGTCATTTCCAGAGGTAGGTAGGTATATGCTTTTTATTATCGTTCACCATATTCTGGTTTGTGCAGGCGGGATTTCATAAATATAGCATTTATAACAAAAAGTGTTTCTTTTTTTTCCAAAGAGAGAAAACACCTACTTCTCCTGGCAAAGTTAAAATAAATAAGAAAGAATATTAAGAGCTGCATGTCTGACAAGAGTGTTCCGCAATCAATTACGCGAATTTTAAGAATCCGCGAGCCTCCGTTTAAACAATTTTCCTCCATGTATCGCATTAATAATCTCTTTCTCTTTACCACAATTCACATTAATCCGCTCCTTGCCTGCGCGTCACCGTCAAACACCCAACCACCGTGTGGTGCGCGACTAACCCGACTAACCGTGTTGTGTCTTGAAGAATAACAACAAAAAAAAGACAACGATGGCAAAATTGCTGGGATGCAGTGGGGCTGTGCAATAAAAGTTGGAAATTGAAAATCTGGATTACACACAGAAAGATGATCGCCTGTGCTATTCACCCCGCGTGAGACGTTCTCTCCGCAAAGTGGGATGGATGTTTTTAGAAAATTGTTGCATTTGAGATTGTCAATTTCATGTTGCATCTCTCGGTGGATTTCATAATTGTGCTCCGCTTCCAAGAGCTGCGAAATTGCATGAAATTAATGGGATTATGATGGTTGGAAAATGTAAATATACACTCCCGGATATTGCAGTAGATGCACATTTAGTGAATAAACTGTCCTATGCATGCATGTCTTGACGACTCACTCTGGGTATTGCGCTAAAATATTATTTAATTTTATTGTAAAACACCCTGGAAAAACATCTCGTTTTTAATTGCTTGTCTTAATGATTAGCAGAAGCATGTGGTATGCAGATTTGATATGTAACCAGATCAATTGGCATTTAGAGTCGACTTAATTAATATTCGGAGGGAATTGGTGGTGAATGGGATTTAGAGCAATGTTGAATCATTTGTTTTAAATGGTAAAGTTTATCGTTTTTGGTATGAAATAGCTTTGATAACCGGTACAGAAAAACGTTGGTGTAGAGTAGAATGGGGTCATTTTAGTACTTATTATTATATTTTATTTTGTAAAATTATGCTAATTTACTTTTGTATGGTAAAGGCCTTGCATAAAAAATATTATTTTATGAGAAAAGTCAAAAGCATAAATCTTCCAATTAGGTCAGTACATAAATTCGTTTTATTTAAGCAAAAATAGTTTTTAATTTTAAAGTTTTTACTTTAGAATAAAATATTCTGAATTAAATGGAGTATTTTGTTGATTTTTTTTCAATTAAAATTAAATTAAAAATTATTTAACCTCCACTCTCGGTACCAATAAATTCTTAATGGATTGTGTAGCAAATTGCGGACAGTTGAAGTTGGTCGGCATTTTCTTCGCTGTATATAAGAGAAATGGCGTGAAAGATATAATTCTTCTAGTAGCACATAGTCAATTATATTAATGAAGAATAAAATCAATAGAAGTGGACTTTGCTATATTTATACATTTGGAATTAACATCAAACCCAAAGTGAAATGGACTCCTCAATCCACAAAACCCCACACACAATTCCCCTCAATTGCTGATGGGCGTCGTACACAATAGATTGGTATTAAGAGATGTTCAATAGGAACCTCCGGACTAAATTACATCAAATTGACATTTTAATTGCCACCATGGTGTACAAATGCCGGGGAACGCTGTGAAATGCGCGCACAAAAGACGAGGAAGCGAGATGCGTCACTGGGGCACAAATAAGATGAAAAAAAAATCATCTCCAGAATCTGAATTAATTAGAGAAATTCTCAACTTGTTCAATGTGATTCTAATTAATTCCTTTAATTGGTTATCCAGACTTTGTTGCTCACAGAGGAAATTGAGAGATTCGCGCGCAAATTGTCTTTAGCTTTGGGATCATCATGATGAGACATCCTCGCGTGGTGGCATCCCTCTGATGAAAGTCTCTGGGATGCTCTTCGCGCAAATGATGATTGTAAATGTTCAAATGATGGGTGTTTTTATTTTGTCATTAAACTCCCATCCGGTTATTTTGCATTTCGCACCATGTCCCAACATGGAGCATGGAGCATAAAATAAAATAAAATAAATAAAATGCACATGTGGAGGAAACAACGTGAATTTGTACTCTCGAATTAACTCTCTCTCTCTCTAAAGAGCACCCAATTGTGTGGTGTCCAATTTGGAAATTGCATCCACGATGTACGGCACGGAGGAAAAAAAATGAGCAGGTCAACTAATTGATTTATGAGTTCAATCGGAATGATCAATTTTCTCATTACGCCACAGATCCCACAGATGAATTACCACACTTGGGAAGATTCTTCCTTCACTTGCACATCCCAAATGGAGGAGACATCTGCTCCCCATCGCGTCAGTGGATCATGGAATTCACGCAGCAGCTCATTCACAAGTCGATCGGAATGGGTAGAAAAACAACCATCAATGGCCATCATGAGCTCCTTCTCGAATACTTTATTGAGTTTAGGTACACACAATCAATGTTTGATGATGAACATCCCACACACAACATTTCTCCATCCATTTCAGTATTTTGTCATCCCATTTCGCTGCGTTGAGAACGCCAAGAGTCCAAGAATGGGAATTATTGGGGTAATTTTCTTCAGTCGGCATCGACAATTTACTAACGAGTTGGTATAAGACAGGAAAAAATGAGCTTAGCCTGAGCTTTGGATTGTCAGGGCAATGTGAAACAAGATCGAGAAGTCCGCCTTGGAATGGCACACCGGAGAGGTTTATCAATACACTAATATGTAAAATTTATTAAAAAAAATAAAACTTCAGAAGATTGAAAATGTACAAAAGGAAAAACGTAGAGCATCAAGGAGGTTATTCAAGTCCGTATAGGTTGTTCTTACTTATGAATTCCATTAGAACAGACGTAGACTTGTAGAGAATCAAAAAGGAACAAGAAATCGTTAAAAGGACTTCTCATTATCTACTGAAAAGTCAGAGAAAGATTTGCTCAAAAATGCATACAGTGACGTCACTGTTTTTGAAGTTTTGTTTCTTCAAATTGACGTCATTTATTTTTGTATTTTTGGGTAAATTTGTCAGTTTTCCAAGCTGATTTCGGTGGAAAATGATAAGTTTGTTTGGTTACTTATTTATTTGAATTCCCAAGAAGATTAAGCGTGTTCCAATTATTTCATCGAATCAGGTCTTAGCCCCTATATTAGTGTGAATAAACTCCTTTTGTCCTAACGTATTTAGCCCTTTCAGACATTATTGTAAGACCTCATTAAAAATTCAAATAATTTCAGTCTCCAAAAAAGATTTCTTTACAATTTTTAGAATAATTAAATTCATGTAGCATAAGCAGCGGCAGCAAATTCTAGCAGTGCGATGCCCCTTTGGGCGGAGAGAATGCCATGGAAAAATGACTTGAGAACGAGTTCGATCGCAAGTCCCTGTGTGGGACTTAATTAATAGGTGTCTTACAATTCTGCATTCTTGGCTATACTATCATCGTCATCAGAGTGGACCAATTGGTGCGGTTCTTACATCGAGTGCAGCAGCTGCAGCTGCCGATAAACTGCTGCCACGGATTATTAACGTTCACGGGGCTTTAGTCAAATCAGCAAATATTAATTATAACTTTCATCTCTCATCCCTCGATTGCCCCGTGGTCTGTATAGGAGACGTATTAATAATCATGATCGAGAATTATTCTCCTGTCGCACGTGAATTATTCCGTTGATTTCTTTTCATGGCATCCGGCATAGGGAGTAAAAAGCGCCCTGTGGAAAGGTTGGCGTCTCCGCGTAATTAATGACGGTGGAATTGGCCCAGGGATGGAGCTGGACCACCTTGGGTGTTCTGGAATGTATCACCCGGGAGATAACCAACTGTGTATGTGCCAAAAAATACTTCCGAAAACGACCTCCAGACTCAATTTGCGGCAAGCAAATCTCCCTCTTTCCTGTTGATCGCATGTTGATCTCTCCATCCGCACATCCTCTCCACATCCTCCCCATATTATATAGAAAGTTTTTAATCAGATTTGCGGGTTTGTGAGACAATTGGAATTGGGCCAAAAGAAGCACAAGTGGTGCTTTTATTGTCCATCTCTCGCCTTTTTTCCCTTCACATTCATCACTTTTATGGGACCACGCGGTGTGGCGGTAAGAAGCTGGAGAACTTTTTGGGCGCCCCCATCATTTTATCACCACATTATGGACTCATTCATTTCGCACGTCTCTTAATGGATTTCCACGTAGAAAATTCACAGTCGAGCACTTTTTTTACGCTTCCCGCTCACCGTTCGTCCTCAATAATTAATTTAACACGAAGCTCCGGTGTGGAACAAAGAACAAGGGGGTATTTTCACTGTGAAAAACACATTTGAAATGACAAAGTGATGCTCTCTCTGTGTTAATTAGCAAAGGGGCTGCCGTACAGAATAAAGAACATCATTCTTCACTTCTTTTTTCTTTTCATTTCTCTCATCGTTCTCCCAATATTTCTCACATCGATTGCCCCTTTGGTCGAAAATAGCGTTCAGCACATCCCAATCTTTCTTTTGATCATTCGCCCAGTGTAACAATAAAATGTTCAAATTAAGACAATTTCCTCTACGTTCCTTTTATTTATTTTTTGCACAAAAATTTTCCCACATTGTTTGAGGGAAAACACTTGGTGCTTGGGTTATGTGATATTAGAGAAACTTTCACCCCATTTAAAATGACTAATTGCATGTTCTTCGTCGTTTATCTTACGAACGAACTCTTTTTGTGCCCATTGACAATTTGTAGCTCTTCCGAGAGCATAGTTTTATGTAGTTTTATTGCTTGTCCATCAAAATATATCTGACCATTTATTGGTGCAGCTATAAAGCACTCAAATATCACCTTTCAAATTTACAAGCCACTCACAATGTTAATCACCACCAGCAACGATGATGGTCTTCTCAAGTTGCTGATATTGATGGAGGATGAATGTAATTATGCCCATAGAAAAGACTTAAAAATGTTTCTATGAATGAAATTTTCCTCTTTCAGGCTTATTTTAGATTTTACTGCCAAAACTTGCCTAAAATTATGCAAATTAATATGAACCATTTAAAAAGTTGTTAGATTAAATTTCAATTTAATGGCAAAGAGCTTTTTTTTTTAAAGAAAGTAGATATCTGTAGAATCGTTCAGATCAATATAGATTTAGCAAAGTAAAATAATGAAATCGGAATTAAATCGATCTCTTGATGGATTGAGCCTTGATTAGCTCTCTATCGCTAATAAAGCACAAACCCATGTCGCGTATTGTTTTACAATCAATTCTGTGACCATGTTTAGTTTGAATAGAAAATATTGCCTCAAACTAAAGTGATTTAACATGAGAATTGAACTTGTTGTTTGTCCAAATGGCACCGCAATTCAATTTACAGCGAGTGTGCCAAACGATGGCAAATTTATGCTAAAAACCCACCGTCATCTCAAGAGTTGATGACAAAATATTTACTCTGACTCATGATTTCTCCAATTTCACTCAATTGACAACGACACAAAAATTGCGGGAGGGACAAAAACCAGCGCTAAGTACCCGCACGGTGGAGAAACTTTAATTAAGTGGACAACCAAAAATCATCATCAAGGTTGGGCTTGTTTTTCCACCACGACACACGCAAAGAATTTACAACGAAAATCTCCCAAAAAATCATAAATCTCACAGTTAATTGACTTTCTGACCATCGTAGGGAGTTTTTTGTTCTGTTAAAAAATTTCTGTAGCACGACGCAATTCTGGTAGCTTATTGAGAAACATTTTCATTTAATAGTGCTGTGTGTATATAGAATGAAATTTAAAGTATATAGAGGAAAAATAGTCTAAAAAGTCACTTTATGGTGAATTAAGGCGCTTTCTGGAGTGATTTGTTACAATTTCATTTGGAACATTGACCAACATGCGACTGTATCTAATCCGCTACACATTTGACTGTTAAATTAAAGTCATAAAATCCAATTAGTGGAAACTAACAAATGTTCCAAAGCGCAGAGATTTCGAGGCGCGAGTGAAAGAATATTGTCGTCAATTGCGGGACGTGCGCGAAGCACAGAAATTGATGGATTTCGTCTTTCAAATGGGGCCCCACCAGAACGCGGTGCACGTCCAAAAATTAGTAACACTAAACGACACATTAAGCTGTCTAATAAAATTCTTACGCGCGGGCTTTTCTTTTTTTTTTGGTTTGCGATGGAACACAATCTGGGTGATGAAATTTAATCAGACCCCGGAGGAGTTCATTAGTCCATTGATGTGGAAGAATTTGGCGACGAGAGATCGCAGTGGTTGTGCACGATGCCTCCATGGAGTTGTTGCACTTTTTCTTCATGAATAAATTTTTGTATTTCCCAGACTTGGAGCAAAAAAGGAAATTTAATCTCTGTCACAATCTTCTGGCTCCATGAGGGAGAACTCACTTTATTCGCCATGGCATTTTACATAATTCTGACTACTCACAGCGAAAATCCGCCATTAAGTCGCAGAGGGACGTCTTGTACTTTGATCTATTTTTCTTATACACTCATGTGTGCAACAGTTGATGGCTTCCCCGGCTGTAATGTGAAATACAGCAAAGTCGCCAATCACATACTGAAAGGGGGAATGTGTGCTCATATTACAGCCGAAGGATACCTTGAAGGTAGATTGAATTTATTGGCTCGAAAAGCTGACACGAAAGGCTTCTCTGTGAACTTAATTCTATGAATTTATTAAGAATGTGGTTAATTTATTGACGTTTTAAATAAAATTAAATGAAAGAGAAAGAATTTAAAAGAGATTGTTTAAAATTCTGAGTCACAACATTTCCCTTTTCCTCTTTAACAAAAAATCGAAAATTCTCCAAGTCTTCTCCACTCTCTAATTTTTAATGAAAGTAAACTCCATAAACGTTTTCCAGTTCAATTTCTACCTGACTTAATTAAAAATTCTAAAAGTGAAGGCGCCACAACTAGGCGTCTCCATCGTGTAAAAAAAGGCAATTTTCCAAACAAGTTTCCATTTAATCATCTTAAAATGCAACATGTTCCAATTATGTACATAATATGTAACTCTTTCAGTGGAAACTTTAAAGATCTATCTGATGCGAACAAATATCACGAACGACTGACTTGCAATTTGATGTACAACCCTAATTAATTTAAAAATCAATCCCTCGATCGTGGTCCAGAATCTTGGCGATGGCGAAAGAGGGTAAAGTGGAAGGGATAGCTGAACCATTAAATTGCTATCTTGAATTAATTATCTCGAACCGCCCAGCGAGGTTTTAATCCCAATGCAATTGACAGAATTTCCAGAAAAGCCACAGACCGTGTCTTTCATCAATTGCCACCCAGAGACATTGCTCAGCGTCGCGATCAAATCTCTCCACTGCTGTTGCAGGCAGGAAGGCATCTCGAGTGGAGGAGGAAGACTACACAGTATAATAAAATGATCATCCGATTGAGTGCGAGAAAATTATTATCATTCCTGCCTTGTAATGCTCGCTAATGAAGTCTGTGGGGAAAAAGAGGTACCCTACCTTGTACGTCTGCTACGGAAGCGGGGAGGACAAGTGAATTTTTCGTACACTGTAATTGGGAAAAAATCCCCCCATCACTTTTTTTTCTTATAAGATGAATCCCTTGTCTCTGGACAAAATGATCGAGAACAAGATGATTGACTTGTGTGAGATTTGGTTCGATTGTTTGCTTCATTATTCCACCGACAAGCTTTTTTTTATCGCACTGCCCAATCCTTTGCGCGGACCACATCATTCCACCTTATTAAAATGTTCCTGTGTTATTATTCTTGATCAGCTTCGGCACAACACATCTCATTGACTCAAGAACAGATTGCTCTCTATTGTTACACACCATTCCCCCGTCTTTCTCGCGCGCGCGATCTTCTATTGCCGCGGCTTGATTTTCAATTAAATTCGATCCATACACCGCGCGATGATGGTTCCATTGAAACGCATTCCTCTCCACTTGCTTTTCATCCCTGAATTAACATTGAAATAGCGCTCCTCTTATTTGGGACATAAAGAGATTCCTTTTTTCTCACTCTTTACTGCGCGAATCCCCTATACCATATCCACACCAAATGCGTCAAGCGCAAAAGAATACCTCTTTTCATCATTAAGAGTGAATTGTACTCCGCAATTTTTGGAGCACCATCGATGAAGTATTTTTAAAATTTGGGGCTTATTTCCATTTATCAATGAAATACACATTGTCGCAATATTTTAATTTTTACCCAAAATGTATTAAGTTTCTTTACCATGAAGTTTTTTTTATATTCCGATCTGGTTACGCCAATATTAATTTCGGAGTTTATTATGTGAATAAACTTTTGTTGAAGCAGCTAAAATATTTAATAATATTCAGTTGAGATACATAAATGTTCCAAATGTTGAGATGGAGACGCCTGGTTTACCTGGCGCCCATCCAGCCACATCCATTACTTTTTAACATTAATTAATTAAAAGCCAGTGAAAATGCCAGGCGTCTCCACATCAAAACCAAAGAAAATTCAAAGGTTTTTTTTTCATTTCTGTGACATTTAAAAAATCAATAATTTCCACAATCAAGCCCAAAAGTATCACAACATGTTACCACATTCAATATTAAGTAATTATTACAATAATCTACGTGCAATTGGAGCTGTATAGTGAGATGTGGTATATTTTCAAGAGAAATGCCTCAAAAAATCAAGAGAGATTTAAATCTCCATTGCATAATTATTGAGTTGTGAGCAGTTTTTTTTTACCATATAGGCAAGATAAAATCTCATGTATTCAGATGTTAAGCCTTAATGACTATAATTTTGTGCTGCACACAGAGTTTCACATCAGATGGTGCGAGGGGAGAGTTCAGCTAAAAAAGAGGAACACTTGCTATTGCATATAGCAAAAATTCACCGTCTTTATTGTGCTGATCTAGAGCTCACATCAACAAAAAATTGATTACTCATTAGATGAGAGTTTGTGTGCAGAAGAAAAGCTAGGATGGAGGGAGAAAGGCAACGTGAATTTGAGGGAACATTGGCAGAAATTGTGGACATGAGCATTAAATTCGTAGGTAGTGTGGACCGTGTACACATTCTACAGTGGATACGGAAACTCTATCAGACCTTCCGGGAGGATGACGAGAGCACCCGGTATGCTCTTGAGTATGCAAAGTATCTCAAGTTAGCTCTCGAGGAAACCTCAGGCAGGCAAATAACCAAGTTGTACGAATTGTTTGAGAAGAAGCCACCAAGAGGAAAATTGCCTCCACTTTCCATACTTCTCGGTGAGATTCTCTTTAGCAAATATGCCGACCTACGGAGTTTTGCAGATATTTCACCCATTGTTTGTCACAAGACAGCCAACGGCGAGGGTGTTATGGTTGTTGAGAAAGACTCCAATGGTATGATTAGCACCTACATGGCCATTCAGAGTTTTCCGAAAAATTAATGATGCATACAAATACAAGGGAAATTCCTCGTAATTGACATTCTTGGACTTTTGCAGGTACAAAGAAAATAAGGTATTGGAAAATATTCTTGACGTCATTTTCCGTTTATTATAAAATTTCAGACTACCATGAGGAATTTTCCTTTCTGGGAAATTCCTTGGGGGGAGAGATTCTTCGTATCAAAATTCAAATTCAATTTCCTTCAACATTGTTCGCCTGAAGAAAAAACCCGAAGAAACCAAACTCCTTCCACCTTTTTTTCTGCCACAGAAAGATTTTTCTCCCAGATCATTCAATGGAACCCCTCAACCGTTCAGTGGAATGCGTTTGTGGCTGGAAATTAACTCACCAGAAGGTATATACTTCATTCTCATTTTATTAGGATCGTACGGAGTGTAATAATCACGTGGAAAGGAATAAAAGAGTTACTCCATTGTTGTATAATGAATTGAAACTTCAAGAAGATGAATTTCTCATTCAATTCCCCCTGACGCGTTCGTCTCACCTCTTTTTTTTATACTTATTAAGTCCCTCTTCCACACCTCCCCATTCTCACACAATTTTAATCGCGTCTTTTCCTGATTTTTCAATGGGACTGCCCCCACATAAAAAGAGTAGAAATAAATTCAAATTTGGACGGGGAGAAACAGCCATTATGTTGAGAATTAATTCGCAATAATCATCAAAATTAATTACACAAATTGTTCCCATTTCGACAGCACCCAATCAACCTGGAAGGAAATGATGCACCCAACTGTGCTGCTAGTGGAAGATACCTGCGGTAGCCAATGCATTCTGGAAATGATTCTAAGAAACTAAAGAAGAAATCACATTTTCGGCGGCAATTTTTAGCAATTCCTCTGTTGCCCACTTTTTTTTCCTCAAGTTTTTCGGCAGAATTTAAATACAAAATCAATGGCAGAAAAATAAAACAGAAAAAGACCGCCGCCACTGTTTCTTCATTTCGTCTGAATATAAATTGACTAATAATGAATTTTTTGGAAGAAGCAAAAGAAATGAACTGTTGCCATAACCTCCTCTGCTGCTGCAGCGAGTTGGAAGAAATTGGGTATAAATCCACAAGATACTCATCAATGATAAATGATTAATTTAGGAAACATGGAGAAAATTACAATAATCAGAAATTCACGATTTTTTCATCTCTCCCCGCATCCTTTTCGATTTACACAGATGATGGTCAATTTTTCACGCTTCTTGGGGAGATTTTAGCTGTTTTTACTCATATCTAAAAGTATTTTATTGCATTTGTTATGAAATTTTCCAAAGAAAAGTTGTTATTTTGGTAGAATATTTCGAAAAATATATTAGAAATTTTCTTGTAGTTTTCTAGAAGTTTCGTATATAAAGTTTCTAGCAGTTTTATTAAAAATTGAACTAACTTTAGAGTTTGCCGATACGTTTCTCGCACTTTTTGATAATAACTTCAATCTTGTATGTGATGTTCTTGTAATATCTATAGCATTATTCTAGTTTTTCTAGCAGTTAATTTTTTTTCCAATTCAAATATATTCTTTATTAACACGTTGAGGACTAGCAAATTCTAGTAGTTTATTTGTACGTCTTAAGACGTCGAATGATCTTCAGAGGATTATTCAAAATAAAATATTATCCAAAACTGCTAGAATTTGGTTCTGCGCTGATAGCTGCTCTCCAAAAAAAAATTCTACCATTCCTGCAATTTATCCGCCTCTCATATACATATTTCCTACACGTCTACAACATACAAAAAGTATTTTCTACACCTCTTCAACCCAACATTGCACCTGAGTGCGAATGGTGGCTGAAAAAGAAGCAAAAATTTATATCTCTTAATTGGCTCATTTGCATTTTCTCCCTTTCTCGGGCAATATGAGAAGAAAAAAAAAGGAATTTGGTGTAACCCGTGTGGGTTAATAAAACGTCTCGGAGGCAGTGTTTATAAAAAGGAGAAAGAATTAAATTAAAGAAAAAAATAAATAAAATGCATCTTGTACTCACTTTCTGCCACTGTTGAGAAAAACATCCAATTCCACGGACATCTTGCAGCACAGAGCCTTTCGGAAGTGACCCATGGAGCAGTTGGTGTTAATCATGTGCCCATCTGAAAGTTATCGCAAGCGGTTATCCAAAGTGCATTTCTCAATTAAATGCCAATGGGGACTGGTGAGGACATGCAGCGAGGAATCTTAATTGGGGGAGTGATAAAAATATATTTCTTTGGCTTTTCTGCCGTGTCTTTGAGATTAAAATTTGTATTGGATGGTATTTTTGTGCTCATTCGCAAAAGGGAAGAAGCATCAAATCCACATTTCATGTCATTTTAAATTGAACGTGGGCATTTCTGAACCAATTTTCCCCAATCGCATACTCGCCCCGGCTCCTTCCCACAGTCTCCACTTTGGTTGCGCGCGGCAAAATCTCCACGGTAATTTTCTCTTAGTGTGGCCATTGTGTCCATATGAAAGGGGGTATCGATAGAGAAGGAATAAAAATTGTATACAAAGTCTATAAGATACTGAGGAATTTTGATTGGATCAGAATGTTGTTGAGATATTTTGTCCAATTAAAAAGATTCTGTCTCTGCCACCAACTATATATCGCGAGAGGGCAAGAAAAAGCAAAAGAATCGTTGACACCCTTTGGACAAAACACAAAAAAATGTGCATCCACCAATTCCATGGCGTGGGGATAATCAGTTTGGATTCACCAAAATTGCTGTTTTGCTGTTGCTCAAGAATTTCTTTTAGGAAAGACACAAAGTCATGTCGTTAATTAATCTTAAAGGAGATACAGTCTGTTAAAAAAATTCCTCAAGAGAACTGGGGAAAAAAAGTTTCTCCTCTTCTTATAATTCTCCTCATGACTTCATTCAAACAGACTGTTCGTATCAGAAAGGTTAAACTCAGAATGGATTGAAAAATAACCCATTTCGAGGATTCATCTCAAAATTTAATGACTCCCTGGACCATAGCAAGTCCCTGATACACAAAATGTCCCCAAGATGCGATACATAATTGAATCCACGCTTGGGATAAAACGATAAAAAGATGGGGAAATATCACCGTGGCTGGGCAGCAAAGAATTCCGGATTCAAACAACCATTTCGTTGGTTGACAAAGAATTGGTTTTTCATGGAAATGAACAGCCACTTTTGCCATGGCGGCTCTGGAAATTGAGATGTGCTCATTTGACCTCTTGCCACCGACTCCACCTCATCTAATTAGTGTCACAACCGACTTCTTTGCCACAAATCACCACCTCCGATGCTCAGAGGATTTTAGCTGTGATTCTTTCTTCAAAGAAGCACAGCTTCTGTGTACACTCAAAAATGCAAAGTCGTCAGATCGGGCTCAAACTTGGGATGAGCACGAATTAAGGTCCCTACATTCCAAAAAACGTTGGCGCCAAAAATCTTTCCGTCCGTCCGTCCGGCCGGCCGTCCGGCCGGAACCTTTTGCTAAATTACAAGAGAACGGTAATAGATAGAGACTTGCGGTCAACGGCAAAGTTCATATATCGGATGGAGGACATCCGATTATGATGTCAAATCCAACCCCCCACCCCTCCGTCCGCCATTTTGAATAACCCCCAAATTTTGTTTTCGCTATATCTCAGCCCCTGTTCTAGCTAGAGGTCTGAAATTTTGATATGTTGTAGGGGCCATCAAGACCTTTCCAACGATACCCCATTTTTGAAAATCGACCAAGCCGTTTAGTCAATATGGCCGCCACAATTTTTAATCGAAAATCGGCCATAACTCGAGAACGGCTTGACCGATTTTGACCAGTTCGGGCTCAAATGAAAGCTCTTAACAAACCCTACAACTCTCTAGAACATTGCAAGTTTCAAAAGTGACCGCAAGGGGCGCTAAAATCAAAAACAAAATTTTCGATGAGTTTTCGATGAATATCTCGAGAACCGCTTTATAGATTTGCTTCATATTTTGATATGTTATAGTTGACTATAATACTTAACACCATGCCAAAAATGAAGAAAATCTATGTAGCCGTTCCGGAGATATCGCTTTTTACAATTTAGGTGTCATGTCTTAAGTTATTTAAGTGCAGCGCCCCGCGAAGCGGGGCGTTTTATATATACATATACAAAAGTAAAGTCAAATATATATAAATGCATAGATATATACATTATATATACATATAAAGATGCAAAGATAAATATATAAACTGCAAAGATAAAAATTAAATATAACATGGATGGAACAGTATAAAGCGAAAGAACGGTAAGTAAAACTTACGGGCTGTGATTCTTTCTTTGTCAGTGAAATGAGAAAAAGATTGAAAATTGAGGATGGGCAAATTTTGAGGAAGGCTTTCTCGCGTACCGAATCACAGCCAACGCCCACGATTAAGGCTTTTCGCATAATTTCTTCGCGTTGGCTGTGATTCGGTGCGCGAGAAAGCCTTCCTCAAAATTTGCCCATCCTCAATTTTCAATCTTTTTCTCATTTCACTGACAAAGAAAGAATCACAGCCCGTAAGTTTTACTTACCGTTCTTTCGCTTTATACTGTTCCATCCATGTTATATTTTTTATGTTGCTCTCTTCCACCAACCCATCACCTTCACCTCCTTCACCTCATCTACACAGCCACTGTAGAGCATCACTCAGCTTTAGTCTATATGTATGTAAAATTTCTTAAAGCAAAAGTGAGTGATATATTTCCGCATTAATTTTTGCACAGGAGATGGCCGATTAGCACAATGTAATTCGGTGATTCATTAGAATAACGCATGAGAGGCACCATCACGAAGTTATCGCGCTTCAAGGCAAGAAAGGTCGGCGGCACGTTTGATTGCCTCGCTTCTTATTGCCAATTAAACTATGGCCGCTATTCGACAATCAAGTTGACTGAATACTTAATGCATGTGTTGCCTGTGTTAAGAGATATATTTGACAACCTGAATTGGGATTATGCTAAAAACATCTATAATTCGGGAATTTCATTCTTGCCTGTTCTACCTCTCTATTTTCTTGTATTGAGTTTCAAAAAGAAATAAATCATTATGACTATTTTATGTATTCATTGATTTCATTGGTTACTGGATGAATAGCCAAAGTCTGTGTCAAAAAGGCGTGTTTGCCACTAGATGGCATTGATAACAAATTCAAATAAAAGTTCTTTTAATTTAAAAAATCTGAGAGACGCATAAAAAAGCTATAAAAAAAGTACGCTAGCTTTACTAACTCTCTATCTATAAAAATTATTAAAATGACAAATCAGCGACGTTTTGATTTTAAATAAATTTTTCAAATTTCGTTTTTTTCTAAACTTTTTCGTTCAGTTTAAATTTTCCTGGAAAGCTCAAATAAATTCTAATAAATTAAAATCACACACATTACAACTTGCAATGGAAGTTGTGCACATTGTGCTGAATTCTTGGTTGCTTTTCTAAAGTTTCCCCCTGCTTCAATTAAAGTTTCCCTACAGACGTTCCATCTACAGATGTGTTGAGAAATTTTCACAAAAAAAAACTCAAAGCAATTTCCGTAGCATCTGAATCCTAATTTGTTGCGATCGACACCTCCACCCGTGGACGGGTTTTGTGTGTACGGTGTGCATTGTATGCGAAGCTACTGATGCTGCTGAAGAGATTTAATTACACACCATTCATTTTCATTCCAACATATTGCTCCTCTCGCATTTCTAATTCACCGCACAGCTCATCAGCTCGTCATTTCTTGTGTTTTCTTCACTTGCGATGAAATTGGGCGGATGAATTTGCTCACGTTCCAACAATTGACATGATGAAATGCTCCAACCAATGCTGCGCCAATACCAAAAATTACTTTTTAATGATTTTCAGCTTGGGGTGTATACGAGGAGCCTCCAGCACTTTTCTATCGCCTAAAATGACCAAAATACCCGCGTCCAGACATTTCAGTTTGACTCCTTTCTTTTATTTTTCTTCCACACATTTTTTTTGTGCATTTTCTGGCTGATTTTTGGCACAACAAAAGACATCCTCGCAATCTTCCACGCAAGACATTTTTTTTACCCATCTTCATTTTTGTGCGGCACACCTCAAGAATTTCAGCATCATTAGGAGGTATTCTATCAATTCCTTAACAAGATAAATCGTCCTCTCCTTATGCGATCACACTGCTCTTTTTTCCCAAACTATATATACATACATATATATGTATATAAATTCACATTGATCAAAAATACAACCACGTTTTTTTTAGCACACCTCACTCGTGTGGGATTTTTCAATATATGTATACGAGGTAAATTGTCGCTTCGCTCCAATTTACCTCGCCCCGCTTCGCGGGGATTTGTTGCGCTTCGCGCAAATTTCAAAGAGAAAAAATTATGATGGTTTATAAGCATATTTGGAAAACTTATCAGTCCCGAAAATAAAATTTGCAAAGAGAAGAAATCATTTTCATACAACATTTCGGGCGCCAAATTCGAAAATGTGCAAAAAATGCATGACTTTTATATGGGGGCTATATGAAGGGGGGCTTTGGGGGGAAACTGAATACGGCCACTCGAAAGCGCCTGATATAAGGAGTCTCTGTACCAAATTTCATCACGATCGGTCAAACGGTGTAGATTTGTATAGCTGTACAGACACGAAATCCTTTCTTTATTATATAGATATAAAATATTTATCATGCACGGGTAGATTAGTGAAAAAAAGTGTGTCATTAAAGTGCTACGAATGGGTTTTTAGTGATTTTATGGTGATTTTACAGCCTTTGTCTTAGACATTTTGCCATTTTTATTGCTTAACAATCTGATAGACGAACGAGGGTGATGATTTGGGCGATATCAAGACCACTAAAACCACGCAATTAATGGCTTCGAGGGGGAATTGAACTCTCCATGTGCATTTAGAGTGACCATAAAGTTCCATATCTTAGAGGCATTTTCGGTATGTGCAAGATATTCCAGACAGCTCGCTCTTGTTTATGTTTGAGAAAGGAGTTCTTGTAAGTGGGTGAGAATACCTATAGTTCCTAGTTCAAGAGAAATCTGCATTTAATATGAATTGATTTTCGAATTTATTTGATTGAATTTAAATTCACTGAATTGAATTGAATTACATTCCACAACTAAACCTTTAAGTCATTTTATATGGATAGGGGATCAAACTAGCACGAACTCATTCGCTGAAATTATAAAAAATCCGAATGATCTCAACAAGGAATATTTTTAAATAATTCTAGAACACCTTAGAACGTATTCAAAAAAAATTTACTATAAATACAGATTAATTTTTCTCGAGAAATTTTAATTTTGCTCCCGAAGAAAATAAAAACATTCGTTTGAACACCTTGGCTGCCGTGTGGCATCATTTCCATGAATAACTCAATAAGAAAATTTCCAACATCTTAAGCTACTGGAATACAATTAAAATGCAACTTACTTGTGAGTTCCTGGTAGTATTTATCATTCGTGTCGGTGAAAAACCATGTCTGCAAAAGAAATTGAAAAAGATCTATTAGTTTATCTCTCTGATTAAAAATTCTTGTGTGAGAAATGACGTCAATTCTTCACTGTCTTCCAATTGAGAAATGTGTCTCCGAAGTGCAAAAAATCATGCACTTCATTGAAGGCAAAAGAAATGGTTTTCATGAGAAATATTTATGGGACTTGGCTTCTTTAGCGGTAGATTGTAGCCAAGGGGGGAAGTTTAATGGTAAATGGTGTACTTTAAGGTTATTTTATTGTCTGCAATTCTGGAAATTCATTCAGGGAACAAATAACATTCTGAAAATAATTTCTCTTTAGTTGAAAATCTCATAGAATTTTCTCTTAATTAATGTCACAAATATTAATAACCCGTTTCTTTTTCAATTGAAAAATAAACCCACTATGTTCAGCCATTCCAGACTTAGTGACGTCCCCGGGCAATTTGGCACAAACTTTCAAATACCATAAGAACTAAAAATTTTCTTGCAACAAAGCAAAATATATCTCCTTGTATATGCTCACAAACAGCTCATTAACCCTTGTAAGGCAGCAACTGCACTCCAAGATAGCTTCATACGTGGTGCAGTGTGAGAAAAGAAAAGACAAGAAGGAGCAAATGAGTCCCACAAGATAAAATTAATTTCAAATTGTTTCACGTTTATCTTGTGGTGCAAACTGGAGAAGTGTGGTCACATACGCAATATCTGCAACTCACGATGGAGATTTTTCTCTTGATTCGCACAGTGCAAGTCCGGGGACGACAATATGCTGTCAAAGGAAGGCCTGTGGAAATGAACATACAGCCAAAAATGCATATTAACGTTGCTACACCCCCCTTCTTGCCCACCACCACCTCTCAGGGCCCCCGGGAGCCTTTCATGTAACTTCATGTTGACGAGCAAAGAGAGAAAAATCGCGCGCAAAAAGTAGTTAATGTCCATCTTGTATCGCGCGCATACGCCGAGTAAACGTCGTCAAGAATGGTCACAAGAAGATGGAGATGGAGAGAGAGGAAGAAAAAGTGGAGGACGAGATGTAAAAAAAAAGGCCAGGTAATATCTGAAAACGGGAATACGAGTCTCTCAAGATATTTTGCTGAATTAGATATTTATTGCATTTCGATTGATCGTGGACTTTTCTCGACGAGCTTCGATATCCATCACAAACTACTTTTTTTCTTGAATAAATCACAATTTCTTCAATGCACCTTCCAACTTGTGACGAGTAAAATCTAATTCCCCCTTTCTCAATCTCCCTCCTAATTGATTCACGTGAATTCATTGGTGATGGCATGTGAAAGAACTCCACTGTGTGGTTGGTTCAATCGGGGGGTCAACTGCTACCGAATTGATGAGTAACTGATGGAATGTATCGAAGTCACTGATCATCGTGATTTAGGTATGAATTAGAGATATTTGATATTTTGTACAGTCATTTACAACTGTTCAGTTCAGAGATAGTTTTGTTGCATTTAGGAAGGGAATGGAATGTGATATTTGTACTATAAAACGGATAGCGGTTTAAGTTTTGACAGCAGCTTTTAAAAACTGACAAGCATCAATGCGAAACTGCAAGTTGTTACATAAGGCGCTGTTTCGCGAACAATGAAACTAGATCAAAGACTCTTTTGATCCTGTTTTGAGGCATTTTCAAATACTTTTTAGAATCTTTTTAGAAAGTTACGAATAATCTTAAAAGAAATCCTTATTCTTAGCAGCCATGAGAACGAACTTAGAGGTTCAGAAAACTTCTAAAAATTTATTTTTTTTGTAAATATCTATTTTATTAACCCTTTCAGCTGGAATTGGGCTGGAATTTAGGGAAATTATCTCTCTCTCATCAAGCCCAAAATACTATTATCCATGAAACCCGCATAGGATTTCGCAAAAAAAACTTTTATATGTGCTAATTGATATCCCCAGTCGATAGTGTCAGAGTTTATGCAAAAAGTCATCAAATTAAAACAAATCACTTGGGAGATTTTCAATTTCAACCGAAAGCCCTCACAGTTTGCCGGCCATGCGAGCTGCATATTCAGAAAAGAGAAAATCCACGATTGAAGAAGTGGATGCAATGCTCAATGCCCAGTTATGGGAGACAATTTGCTGTCTCATCCCATTTGCATCTAGCACAATGTGGAATTTATTCACGTTTCCACCATGATTTATCCTCGTTGGATGTGAATTTAGTGCGAAATACCCTCATTGCCATCTTCATACACACACAATTTTTTGGCGTGTAAAGCACAATAAGAACATAAATAAGTCACACCGTGTGTGCCCCTATCTGGCGACTCTCTTGTGCATATATAGCCAACAAAATATGCCGTGCGATGAGCAAAAATGCCAATTAATAGCCAATGAGTGCATCCTCCACACTACCCAGTATCCAAACATGGTCAATGCGACCAAAATACGCGCGGCATTTAAAGGTACGCAGCTTCGGACGCAAAGGATGCAGGAGCTGGAGGGTACAACGATATAGTGAACCCCTTTTGCGAGAGAAGAGTCGCAAATATGGAATTGATTTATGGTCAACCTAAGAAGAGAGACACTTTATCTCAAATACCTTTAGCACTTTTTATTAAGCTCTCGATGGTGCGCCATTTGTGCACCAACTCCTGATTGGGTACCCCAAAGAATAAAACAAGTCAAGCATAGAGAGATTTATTCCACAAGCAACTTTTGCGTATCCCGTGAATGGCTCATTTGTCTCCATCCCCCGAGCCAGACTCTTTGACATGTCTAGAGATTGGAGGAAGCGTCTCAAAAGATGTGGGTGGCATTTGATTTATTTCTTCCCCCCATCCCATGCGCCTTAATTGCACCTCTATCCCACTACGACCATTTACAATTTGCTCACCCCGAATAGATGGCCTTTAATTGCGAGATCATAGGAATAATTGCACTTTGCTGCCTGGCTGTAGTATCAGCCTGCACTTTAGTTTTGTGGATGTAGAAGCCATACCTCTGTCATCAGGACTATGCGGGATTTTAAACTTGCTCTCTCTCTGGGATAAATGGCAAGTTTGCAAAAGCACTTTCCTTTGGTGTGCAAACTTTTCAAAAGACTCTGTTAAACTTGTTAAAATAGAATGAGGAACATTTATTTAACTAATGAGTTGCCATGCGCTCCCCTAGAAGTTTTCATTGGTAATTTCTTATTTGTTGCTCTGTGGTTTCTTTCGGGTATGAGTTGCTAAAGGTTTGTTGAATTTGTCATATGGGTTTATATATATGTTCCTAAATTGAGTGTGAGGGAGGAAGTAAAAAAAAAACTTTAAGATTCTTTTTTGATTATTTTCCAAGAAATCTTTCCCAAGAAGAAAATTACCTTCTGATTATCAAAATATGTTGATAATCAGGGTAAAAAACAACCCGCCTACGCTTTTAGTAAAAACTGTCACAGTTCCCTTATAATGAGCTTAACTCTTGGGAAATTTTGCATCATTGTTCGTTGCTATGTATATTTTATCTTTTCAAGAGTAAGAAAATTATTATGCAAACCTGTTGGAGCAGCTATATAGGTACCTACATTTTCAATTACCATCGTCGAAGAAAGACCTTTTAGGAGTGGACAGAATACCAATCATGAAGACAATAAAAAAGGCCGATAGAAAGTTTGCGCAAAAAGTATTAGGCATGACAATCCATATCATGTAAAATGATCATTTGGAAACAAAACACCTTTTCATATGTATGTACATTACATTTTAAAGCATCACTTTGCGATGAGAATGACTTGCAGAAAAAGGTAAAATTGCACTTGAAGACCTAACGTTTCTCGATTTATATCTCCTTAAAGATATTTTAACAGTTACCTTCCACGACTTATTGAGCGAATAATTGAGATTCATTAACAAGATTGGTGTGAGAGCAGCACTTAAGATGGAATATTGGGTCAAAATACGTTGTTTTTGGGGGACTTTTTTTTTCCACACACACACTCTATGTACCATATTTAGTCTTGATCTCTGTCTTTATCTCAAATTGATCAATTTGCTGGCACGGGTTTTTTTAAAAGCCTTTTTTCTATTTGGGAAGATCCCCATGGCGTCTTCTAATGCTAATTGAACGAACAATCTTCCTTGAGCGTTGTTCAAGGGGATTATGAGTGTTGAAAAAAAAATGGGAATATGGAATATCCTCTGAAAGGGATGAGAAAAAAAGTGTCTCATGGGATAAAGGATTTTAAAATCGGAGAGAAAATACAAAGAAGTACCTGCACGAAATCTTCCGCGTGGCAGAGAGAAAAGAAAATGAAGATAAGACAGAAAAGTCTGTTGAATTTAAGCGATAAGAATCCAACAAAATCCTCCACAAGCTCTGTGGGTGCACCGGCCGAATATTTTTTTTCTTTCCTTTTTTATTATTATTTCTTCAAATTCTTCCTGCATGTTTTATTTACTTTTACTAAAGCCACCAACAACAGAAACATGTTGGCAGGCAAGTGTTGATGGAAGAAGAGTGGAAAGAGGAGGAAAAATGTGATAATTCTGGAAGAATTACTCATCAAACATTTGCTTTGCTTGTTTTTAAGACATTTTAGCGTCGCTGAGGCGTGCTCTTTTGATGATACACACCACAGTATTACAAACAACAACAAATTTACTAATAAAAACACTTTTTTCCATCACATTGCGGGGGTGAGAGACGCTCCACCATGAATTCCATATTTGAATTTTTTTGTGATGGAAAAATCCATAAGACGAAAAAGAGAAAAGTCTTTCCGAGACATTTAAAGAAATTCAACACCATTGCAGAGGGGAAAAGGCTAAAATGTGTCATTTTTTATTTATTGGTGTGTCATGAAGTACTTTTAATTTCCAAGAACACCAATTTACACACCCAGCCAAGAACATTAATATCCCTACTTTGAGCATTATCACATCGTGAGACGCACACGGAGTCCCAAAAGACACGAAACTCGACCCACAAAAATTAACCCCTTTATGCCCTTTATACCGTCTTTATGGGCTCTGAAGGGAAGGAGGGAGGAGAATATTAGTCACAGAATTCTCACACTCCACTACGAGAATTTTCTAATCCAGTTTTTCCGGCTCTGCCATGCTCGTTTAGTTGGAACCATTAAGAGCATGCGGTCATTAAAGAATTACGCGGGAAACGGCTTGTAAAAGACATGGATTTTTTGCAAGAAAAGATTGCGAGAAATGGAAAGAATTTTTCTCTATGAGTTTTGTGTTTAATTCTCTCCAGAATTTCTTATCACAACATTTTACCGCAGTTAAAGCATAAAAATATAGAATTATAAACTTTTTTTTAAATTATTTCAGTTCTAGCGTCTACCAACTTTTTCTATCCATTCTCAGAATTTCTCTTTCATGTATAGAATTTTCTAGCATTTAAGGAATTTTCAAATTATTGCCAAGAAAAATTCATAGAAAATTCTCCATAAAAATGTTTATTTTGCATAATGGATTTATGCTAAAATTTAAACGGAAATTAATTTCTAATAAGAACCAATAAAGTTTGCAAATAGACCGTTAAAACCAAAGTATATCCTCGTCTGAATGAGAAATCTTCTCAATTAGTAAATTATTATTGCGGTATATCTATCCATTTCTCAAATCAACTTTGCATGTGGAGGTCCATCAAGTTACTTCATCATCTTGAGATTCCGAAACGATTACATGTTTCAAACACTTCATTTCTAAAGCGGAGAAACACCCTATTTTCGACTTGATTACGTAATTATTGAATCACTCTCGCGAGCAGCAATCACTGCTGGGTCAAAGAAGTGACCAAACTCCTAACTTCAGGGAGGCACTTGAGGCACAATAGTGCTGTGGCACATTGTAGCATATCAACACGAGAGCCCCCAAAAGTCGGAGCGTCGAAAATTGCGCGGAATTAATATTTTTTCCGACAAATGGCTAATTTATGCGCAACACGCGGTGTCTCTTTTTTCTTCCCATGCCCCGAAGAAAGTCCGAAAAATATGAAAATTAATAAATTAGATACCTTCAATGGCATTTTTGACCCCATCTCCCAGCATGCAAGAGCGATCTCGCGAGTATCTCTTTACGCGGAAATCTTATTTTGTCCGTTACACGCTGAGCGATTCAATTATTTGATTATGTTAATGCTAAAATTTCTTTTCTTCACTAAGAACCCATTTTTAATTATCGTACAACAGGAGGTTAAGGCGTTATGTGAATTTGGAGGGGCTCTACTGAAATTTTCAATCAAGCACCGACTTTGATTTTCTTTTTTTGGAAATATTGCATTTTAATGGGGAGGCATTTGTGTCACAATATTTTACAAAAATCATGCTTTGATGGAAATTTATGGGATTTTTTAATTAGTATCTCCTCCTCATGGATTTTCATTGCTAATTGATTTCCAGCATGGTGGCTCATGGATCAACTTTCGCTCTTTTTTGCTCTTCCAACAGGAAATATCTTTTCGAACCATTTTTGGGCATCCGGAATGACTTTTTTTTTGTAGAACACTAAGAAACTGTCTGCTGAGTTTTTTTCTGACTTATAAATTACCCATAAATTGCAATAAAGCGACAAGATGTGATTTATTGAATTGATTTTTTGTTCAAGAGAGGGTTTATTAATCGATATGAAATTCTTCAAAGATTTCTTAAAAATTTTCTTTTTGATGAAATGTTTGGAAATAATTAAGGGGAAACGATAAAATTCAATATTTAAAGATATTTTTTTTTAGTTAGTTTTCCCGCTTTTCTGTGAATTTGACTTTTTAACGTGTAAACCCCTTTTTGGTTCTAAACACCACAAAACACTTTGATTGATCATTCATGTGCTTTTTGCATTAGAATATTATCTCTTCTCTCCCTACTCTCTCTATGAAAAATCACTTAAGCCGCACACCATCAGTTTTCCATGCATTATAATTTTTGGGCGGCAAATGACTCCGACATCCGAGATAGTGCTCTTCGCGCCCCGACTCACGATGGATGTTTAAGATTTTAATAAACATGTTGGGCGTTTACGCGCCGCTCTTTTTTTCTTCATCATGTTGTAATGTATAAAAACCCCCAAAAGAAACACCACACAACTGTAAAATGTATCAAAAACCAGCAGCCCAAAATGGAACATGTCTGGAAATATTATTTTATTATTAACATAATAAAATAGGTTTGAGAATGATGTGAAAAAAATTATACTTGAACCCATTTTTATGAGGTTCTTGAAATTCTCTTTGCGCCTCCCTCGTTAACTCTTCGCCTCCGCAGTACTTCTTCATTTTTTTCGTGCATTTTTTGTGATCCTTACAAAGTCACAGAGTTGATCTCTGGCGGAGTGAAATATGTGACATTCACGCGATATATGTAAATTGATCTCAGCGACACAAAGAAAGTGGAGTAGAAAGATCCATTGAGATCTTTTTATCGTAGCATTTTAGTTATGGCGTTTATGTAAATTAACGATCTTGCGAGAGTGACGGAAAAAAAATTCTTTCACCGTCTTTAAGAAAAAGAAAAAAAAATCTTATCATTCCTTCCTCCGAGTTTTGTAAAACAGTATGGGGAATTTTGTAGGTACGGGAATTTTTAATTAAACCCCATATCGTTATTTATTTTTGCATGGTTCTTTTCTTTTAGCATAAATCGTTAAGATTAGCAAATTGAAATTTTATTCAAATTCATCGCACTTCCTTCTTACGATGAAGATTGGCAAACATCTGGGGGATTTCTTTTCGGTTCTTTTCCCAGTGACTTATTCGTTTCAAAGAGAGAGATTCAAACACATTTTTTCTTTGATAAAACATCAAAAATAATTATCAAAGTTAAGAAAATAATTTTAAATTTAATTCCAATTTATTTACTATAAAATTCTCTTTGAATTGCAAGATTATTCGATCATACATAATTTGATTCCAGTGAATAAAGTTTTCTCGAAAGATGCAGCATTACCTGCACAAATTACTTTGTGTAGACACAGAATAAGGCAATCCCTACAATATAATCTTGTAGTGCAAATCAGAAACATTTCACGATCTTCTTCAGTAAAATATTTTGAGACTTGCATTTTATAATTTTCATGAGTGATTCAGTGCTTTGTTCCAGAAATGCTGAGTTGAGCTTCTCAATCAATAAACAGTCCCATTTTGTTTGCCTGATAGTGTCAAGCAAAGTGAGTGGAGATTATTAAATGTTTAGAGATATGATCATATGGCTCCTTGCCACTCTTCATCTTGAAATTCGATGCCATTTCCGATATGGGAATTGCTGATGCTACATGCTGCGAGCAAAAAAGTCCAGCCACACACACACGAGAAGTGCCCCGTCATTGTCTTCTAATTACCCACAGGGGTGGGCCTGGTGAGAAATAAGATCCTGTCGTGCACACTCTTGCCTTTGGCTTTGCTGTGGACGACGCAAAAATATAAGATTATGGCCAACGGGGGGAGGAAACAGTCTGTGTGGGCACATCACAATAATTTGGGGCTAAATTTTGCCATTTCGTCGCCTAAAATTCTTCTCGTTGCCATTCCACGACATCACCCTTCTGAGATATACCATGACGGCCATCATCAGCTCAAGCGTGAGAATATCAAACAAAAAGCTACTCTCTTAGCACGCACAGGCCAAATGCCGAAATGGGTCCAGACAAAGAGAATTGACCATTAAGGTAAACAACCCCCGAGATTGCCCCCTTGTCCCTTTTTTGCCCGTGGCGGCACCTTTAGGGTGCTCTATGTGAGAAATTTCTCTTTTTGGTACCTTCGTAACGTACACACGCACCATCCACCTCCATTTGCGCCTTTCTTATCTACCAAACACCAGCAATTCTCGCAACCTACCCCCTACCACTGTGCCCGCATAAATATTTAAAGTAGATGACTCTTCATCAACCCCCCGAACCGTGTGAAATCCCACATCTCGAAGGGAGACGAAGGAAATTTGTGAGTGATTCAACCTCAGACTAGCCCAATCTCATGTCCCTCTGCTGCTCACAGGCACTCAAGAGTAACCCCCATGGTGGAATTTGCCACTTAATTTCTCATCTATTCCACCCCCATACGTATCTTGCAAAATTTCACATTTCAACGACACTCCCACGTCATACTGCGGTGTTGCCTTTCACATGAGATATTCACCCCCAAAACTACGACCTATATGGCGATATATAATTAAACATTCAATGATTAATGCCGTTAATTGAATATCATCCTTCACAAAGGAGACAGTATGAATTTATTTTGGGAGACGGCTTTCTGCATGGGGTTGGAAACTTATTGAATTTCATCAACTATTCTGCACACCAACCACGTTGTTTGACAAAGTATCAGGATTCTCGTAATTAGCATGTTAAAGTGAGAATTTAATCATTGGGGATTTTGTGGAGTGCCTCTGTGCAAATTAAATTCAAAATTCAATCATCGTAAATTAGGGAAATTGGTTGTTATTGGTAGTTGATTTTAATTGAATTCTCACAATAAAATTGATTTCAAGGGCAATTACATTATTATAGGTAAAAAATTTACCCTTAAAAATAAAATTCCTTAACGGTGGAATCAGATTTTAACTTTATTTCTTCTAGTCCACAAAAATCTTATATTAGTAAAGACAATTTCAATGAAGAAAATGATAAATGTTGCAAAAAGAATTGGGCAATATTTCATTGAATTAATATACTAAATTAGCTGAATTCAAATTATCATTTCTTCCAACTGTGCACAATCAGAGCCAGCAGAATTTCAGCTTCTTCTCCTCAAACGTAAACTCAATGAATTGTCGCCATTTATTCACTTTGGGTTCTCACACAGGGGGAACTAATCACGCAATTCTTCACGTCTCATAGTGACAAAATCTCTGAATGATCTACATTTCCATCCGAGGACCCACCTCTCGGCCCCACCACTCCCCCTTTCCCAAACCATGTCCCGAAGTGAAATGAAATGCTATTTTCTTCTAATGAAACTCCCTGTTGTTGTTTTGATATCATGCTGCGATATCATGTTGTACATTTTCTCCGTTTCTCGTGTTATTTGGTTTTGATGAAAAATGAACGAAGATGGTGATGGGTGGCGAGGGCCATGGCGGGGCAGGAGGTTGTGTGTTTGGAGCAACAAGAGAGAAAATGAATGATCGATTCGATTGATAAATTGGGGCGACTCTGGCTCTTTCTCTTTATAATAATATACCAAAACATACAGATATAGCCATATGCTATACACAAAACTATGAGATGGAAACAAATGATCGCGAGATCTGGACAAAAGTGCTGGGTTATTGGCTCCTAATGATACTCTGTACTTGGTGAGGAGATGGGGATGGCGGGAGCATGACTCAGTCAATGGTCGCAATTGTTCCATCAACAGCCGGCACTGATTGAGGGGGGAGAAAATGTAAAATAAGAAAAATTCCGATCCCCTCTGCGCGTGGAGAATCTCCAGTGAAAATTCTGGGGATTTGTGATGCGCGTGGGAAGTTCCCATGGGCATCTGTGTGGTATGGCCATCTGCTCCCCGGATATACTCCAGCACACTAGGCCAAACGTGACAATGTGTCGCAGATGAGAATTAAATTCATTTGATGGCTTTCTTGAAGCAGCAGAAGAAAAAAAAATTCTTCAAAAAATCCCTCAAGAGAAAAGCGAAGAAGTTTTTGAGTGCAAGACGTTGGGATGACTTCCCCGATATTGTTGAGTTGTTTGATTTCACTATAAACACACAACAAAAAAATTTTCCCTTTTTAATACATTTTCACCTCTCCCAAAGCCATAGAGTGGCGCGGAGGTACAGATAAATAAACAGAAATGGAAAAAGCAAAGTGAATGTTCTGCAACTGACGGAATCTCTTTTATGCCCAATTGTCTTCTCAAGTGGGAAACACACCACTCCACATCCCAAGAATCCTGGAAATTCTCAAATACAAAAATATATTTCTTGAAAGTTTCTTGGCACTCGCCCAGCAGTCATAAAATTCTAAAAGCAAATATAACATACATTTTACAGAATCTTTGAAGAACAACTGAGGTGAATTGTGTTAATTTTCCAAGCCTCCACCATCACGCGGGATGGTTGCCCCCACAGTGGAAGTGTATATGTGGTCTTCATGTGACAGTAATTGCAAGAAAATTAAATAGACAAACACCCAATAATAAACATCTTACTGCACAATTCATCTTCCCTTGACTTTTTCACGCTGTGACCGTCCTCCGGTGGATGTGTTTATGGATAGCTAAATACCAAATAAAAGTAACACACTGGAAATTGTCTATGAGAATTGCATTAGCATTTTCTCAAGCACCTCTGAGTGGATATTCTTTAACACTTCTAAATGTTCTTTCTAAAAGCAGACCCCTCTAATGTGTAGTATATAGATTTCCTTGAGAACAACAGAAGCGATTGTTAAAGAACTTCATACTCAAGATGTAAACGCAAACTATGTGTCTGGGGGAGAATATTGCGTTATAATATTATTTTCCCGCCAGAGGGCTTATCATTCTGTGGAGACATCTAGTGGATTTTTTTGGTGGAGAAAATCAAAACCTTTCAATTTAATTAACTTTCCCAACTTTGATCTAATCTAATTTTAATTTGTTTTAAAATAATTTCAATTTTTAAAGCTTTCGACATTTTTTGACCCACTTGAACCCTCTATCAGAGTTCAAAAATGAAATTTCTCGTCTTTTTATCTTCACCCAAAACGGCAAAGAATACCTTCCATATCAAGTTAATTCATCGCATTCACAAACACACATTTTTCCCATCAGAGTGCATTCTTATGCCCGCACATGACATCTCAGATCTTGCTTTAGGTGCTTCGTCAGCAGCTTCCTTATCATCATTTCAACAGTGGGCGTCATCAGACGTTAATTCACTGCGACGGAATTGCTAAAAGCAAAAAAAAAGAAGCAGGGACTGAGCAAGATCAAAGAAGGAGACAAATAAAATGATGAAAATTGTATATTGAATTGTAAAGTAATTGTGTCTGTGCCGTTTTTGGCCTTTGCCAATGGGATGATGATTTTTCCCAATCAAAAAGGCTCGCGATGGCATTTAATTTGCTATTCCGTTCGCGTCTGAGGCATTATTTAATGCAGTACCTCCATCATCCTCCACAATGTCTCTGTTCTATATCTCTCACAGTACTGCTGTGATCTCTTGGGGCAAGGTGAAAAAAAGTGCTCCATTGCCAGGTATTTTGTCTTATATGTTGGCCTCGAGAAAATTGCGTTAAATTTCATCGTATTGCGCGCACTCATCCCTAATGAGAGAACTTTCCGTCCTGGCGACTTCATAAATATTTCAACAGGGAGACGGACCAAATGAGCCCGGGAAGACGATGATGATGAGTGTGAGATAAGAATGAAACTGAAGAATCCAATATTATGTGTGTATTTGGATTTTTCGGATGAAATCCAACATGAAGAAGTCCCCGCAAGCGAGAGTTGGCCTTTGAGGTGCACACACATTTCTCCCAAATGGACGTTTGTACCACAAATCACGTCCATAGCCTTTATTATTTGGTCGTGGGGTATCCCCTTTTCGTCAGCATGACCCCTTTGTTGCGCGCAGTTGCATTCGGTAGGATGCAATGATGAAAATTCAGCAAAAGCCGCGGTGTACCTTCGTGTTTGTTATCAATCATCCAAGAAATTGATATGGTAGATCGTATTAATTACACTACAAACTCTTCTCCACAATAACCCTCGCGCATCTCTTGCACACCCATTCTTCTTCCTCATCTTCCAATGCAATTTCTGTATGGGCTTCCATGTGACGCTGTGGTAGCAAATTGTTCACGTTCTCGCGGTTTTTCAAGCACCTTCACCACGTACTTCTTGCGGTGCTGCACAACAGCTCTTTCGCACTGCTATTCATTTTATTATTTTTTGATAAATAACGAGAATGATGCGATGAGACCGCAAACACCGTATACGCGAAATTGCAACCCATGGAAAGCTGACCACACAAAAAAAACACAGGTGAGGGCTATTGATCGGATTGGAAATTACCTTTTCGCAACATGAGGCGATGAATCCGCACCAGATTGAAGATTAAAGTCGTATTTCCTCCAATAAGAATTTCATATGTATATTGGCAAAATGTGGAGAGAACAGATGTGTAGCACCAGAAATGATTTGGAGATGAATATGAATTTTTAATTTATATACGATACGCTTCAGGAGTTGAATTCTAACGTTTTTTTTTTCAATGGTACGTACAATATCGAACGGATTGATTAATGAAGAATATGGTGAATCATTCGCTATACAGCATGAAAGAACATGAATTATTAGGAATGAAACAAATCGTTTAGATTGAATTACCAGGCGCCTCCATCTTTCTGATTTAGAAAATCATTTTTTTTATTATCTCTATATCAGCGCCATCTCTTGAGAATTTGCTTTCCAGCAATACAACTCCAGCATTTTTGCCATTAATTTTCAACGATTTCCATCACAATACCATCAATTTGCTAAAATAACAACCCCCCAGAGCGAGTGAAAGAAGGAAGAGTAATTGTTGGTGAAAAAAAAGAGGTCAAAGCTCTATAGTAATTATATCCACATCTTCAACGAGGAAAATATTCATCATTTAAACGTACAATATACAGTGTCGAGAAAAATAATAGGACCACCAATATAGGTTTTAAATGTACCCTTGACTTCAATCGCCGTTGTATACTGCCAAAGAGAGAGATGAGGGAGCAAGATTGGATCCAAACACAGTACATTTCGATATTTCAGAGCGTTTCAATCAGATTGAATTTTAACTCACCAAGCATTTCAATATACTATACACTAAAAGTGATTCTGCAGAAGGAATTTATTGGGATGATGTGGCTTCTGGAAATCAATCGTCTTTTCAATTTCCACCAAATATGCATGGATGCTGTCAGGAATGACAAATATTCATTAGCTTGGATGTTCTCAAAAAGGCACGATCGTGTTACATAAATCGCGCGCGGTGAATCTTCATATGGGGAGGTACCATATTTGCTAGCAATGCATGGCTACTCTTTCTCTAGCATATGGGTGCTGGTTCTGTTGGGATTTGCAATTTTGCTGCAATTTTTCATTGCTATGATGGTAGCATAAAAAAACCACTAAAGGGAATTATTTTGCTGAAAATGCGGGAAAACCTGCGGGTTTCTGCGGTTGTCCTGTCCACGTTTAAAAGCGGTATAGGGTACCTCTACACACAAACCAGGAGTGGCAGGCAAGTGAGTCTGGACACGAGATTTCTCTAGCTCTTGAAGTTTTAGCACTCTATATAGATGAATTTTTATCAGTCGAGTGGCTTTTTCATATTGTGTTGGCTCTTAGTGAGAGAGTATAAAAGAGGATGATGGAAGGAGTGAGAAGGCACACACAATGAGATATTGAACCACCTGCATGAATAAAACATTGTGCTGGCGCATTGTATGCAAAATTCCAAGCAAAAGACGTGAAAAAAACCATATCAAATGTAATACAGACGGAACTTTGCTACAAAGGCAGAAAGGAGAGATTTTTTCCACCATTACGGCATTCATCTATTAATATATAAAACATATGCAAGAAGAGCGAAAAAAAAATTCACCTTCTTTTGCCCTCGCTCTATACATCTTCGTGTTGTCCAAAAGACATAACTCATGTGGCCAATTTCTTGCTATTATGTTCAATACGAAAATCAGGAGGAAAGTATACACTATAACATAGCAAACTTTAATATCATAATTTATGTTAACAATACAAGGGGAATTTTTAATAGCATTTGAAGAATATTCTTACAGTGTCTTCCGTTCTTGTCTTTTATGTTGAATATGTGACATTGGGTTTCCCCCCGTTTTCTGGTGGCACGTTATGCCTCGTTGAGCAGAAAGCTATCACGACAGAGATTCTTTTCTCGTGTATACTCATTCCTTTTCCTTGTTCACACAAGGAGGAAGTCAAAACAAATATTCGGCATATGCGAGGAAGGAGGAGGAATTTTCACAAATTTCAAATTTTACGCCTCGACAACTGAAAACACCCAAAGAATTTTCCAATTTGTTTTCCACCCCGTCTGCAACCTTTAGCATATACACAGAAGGAGTTCAAGCCAAGTTCAGTCGCACTACATAAGATTTTATTTGCATAAAAACCATGGAAAGATCTGGGCTCTCAAGACAGGGTGAAATTCATTGTGTTTTGAAGAAAATTACTTCTCTTAAGAATCTTCGAATAGTTGTTATTGTTCTTGAAATAGTCATAGAAAATTATTTTCAATTTTTTCTAACGTTTGCAATTTCTTTTTATTTATAATTCTTAATTTTCCTAAAAGCTTTTAACGCTGGAGTTTAGAATTATTTTATTAATTTCTTTACTAAAATGTTTCAAATTATAGATTTCTTAATTCAATTTAAAAGAAAAAAGTTCTTCAGATTAAAACTCTTCTTGAATAAATTACAGTGTGGTACATCAAAGAGAAATTACAATCCTCCTTCAGTACACCAAAAATGAGACACTTAACTAAAAGAGACAACAAGGAGACACCCTAATTGGTGGTCTTGTGAAGAGAGAACTTTAGGTGTTGTAATCAAAAGGGCGCGGTAAAGAAGGGGAAAACGTACCTGATATTTTGCCAGCTGGAACCACGTTTTGATAATGAGTGCCAGCCTTGTGTCGTGATTCCCCTTCGTTGTCTTAACACTTATAAAGATATCATCCAATTCCGTAGTGGGTGGTTTCGGGGTACCCGTCACGGTACCCTGACTCAGATCCAGATAGCCACCCTGGGTCATTTTGGTCGTGTACAGCGTCTTATCATCTGCCTGTGGCACATTTGAGGAGGCATTTTGCAATACTGCTGGTGATGCAGTGTTGACCAGTGGAAGATTCTGGAGGGAAAAATAAATAGTAAAAACTTTAACCTCATTCACCTCAAATATTTGCTTTTCTTCGCGCTCTTCTTCCTCGTTTTTCGAGTTCGCATATCTATATTATGTCTGTCTTTGAATTCAACCCTCTGCGCGAGTTGAATTTCATGGAATGTGAGATGTTCGGTTGTGCTGGATGGGAGAAGACAAATAAAGAAGACTTTATTGTACCAGACAGGAGGGACATGTGGGATTATGAATCATCTTCGCAGCAGGTGCAGCCACAATTGTCACGAATTGCTCGTGAATCTGAGCTCCTCTCCAATTTCCTTCACAAGAAATTTTTGCATTTGAGCAAATGCGAACTTCCGAGAAATGATATTGATTTCCAGATGGATGTGACTTTTTCTCCCAGTGTGAAATGTTGCAAGATGATGTGTGTTTTTAGAGGAAAACCAATTTCAGTAATGGACTTGTTGACATTCAATTTTGCATATACCCCTCTTGGGATGGTGTGCACTTAAGAACATGCAGTGAGTAAGTTGTAGGAATTTTAAGAAGAAAGCACAATTCATGAATATTTTGTCTCTTTAAACTACATAAATTTTGTATGCAAAGTATTAAATGAAAATATTTATTTCTCCCATTTTCTGCATTTTTGTCTCAAAGTGCACCTCCTAAAAAAGCACCAGAGGATTTGCAAATTAAATAGAGATAAACTTTGGTCGTATTGAAGCAACATAAAGTAAAGCACGAGGCACTTTACTATCAGTTTCCGGTGAAAACCAATTGATAGGGAAATTTGTTGATATATACATTACAGAGAGAGCTAATATTTGTGAAACAGAGAGACCCACTTTATGCAAATTCTTATGCGGAGGAGACGCACCCGCAGATAAGATAAAGAGCAGACTTTGTTCATATTGAGACAATTTCGTTCATCCATCCATTTCTTCGGTGCCAAACCTCCACTGCTGGCTGATAATCCGCCCCAACCCAAATGCAAAGAAATTAAACTCTGGCACGAGAGCTTGTGCGTGGCATAAATTGCACATTTATATTGTTATTACTCTGGGTGTCTGCACAGTTTCTCTGCCTTCTTTTTTTCTGTCAACCCGAGTGCACCAAACTTTATACCCAGAATCCGTACAGAAGAAACTTGAGAACGAAAAAATTCCCGACTGTGTAGGTGGTTTGTGGGTTGAAGTTGGTCGAGTCGGTGAGCATCCAGAAAGGCATTAAAGATTTTTGCACTTCTTTCAATTTTGCTTTCTTTGTCATTCTTTACACCACTTTATACCCTCGTCGATCGATACTTGTGTCTTTTAGCTTCTCTCTGGGTGATATCACCATTACAAAGTATCGAAGACATGTCATTGTGAACGGCCAGACGATTCAAGCCAAAGGAGCAAGATGCAAAATTCATATGGAAAATGGTTGTGGGGAGTAATTAAAAGCGTACCACAGGGTGATATTTTAAAACAAAATGGCATTTTAACACGATGCTTAGTGGCACGATAATTGCAAATCATAATGGTCATTTCGATGGCCATTAGAGTTCAATTTTACGAAGCACTAAAAGTATTTATTAATAAAACTATTCACTGAAATTCAATTTTAAAAATTATACATGTTAAATGTATGTAGTAGTTTTTATTAAATTTTTATAGACGCGAACAATCAAATAATTAAATCAAATATTTGTTGTGGATAATTGTTCCATCAAAAATAATCAAGAGAAAAGAATTGTTTATTTAATATTTAATAATATCATGCAATAAATTCATTATTATCAACATGAAATTTCAGCATTAATCCTTCTTTCATTGTTAACAAAATTATGAGCAAGGATTAATTAAAAACCAGGAAATTCCACGAAAATAATAGGAACAAATGTACCCTCTCTCAATTATAGTAAAAAAGTTGTAAATTGACCATTTTCTAATGCAGAGACATCTAGTGACTAATCATTGGCTCAAAAAATGACAACAATTTTTCCCCGTTGGCGCATTAATTCAAAATGAAAATTTATACAAACATCTATGTATTATACATATATAATGCGACATTAATGCTCTGTCATAACCCGGATTAAAGACGAAAAAAAACGTGATATGGGTGTAATTTTATCCAAAAAAAAACATTCCCGACAGTAATTTTATTACACATTTTTGCTCATAAAGAAAAAACGTCCCAATCGATGCTTGAATGTCATTTTCGTACCGTTTTCCATCAATTTTATATTCACCACAATTTTTTCTTGAATGAAGAGAATCCCACATCGCGAAGGAGCTCACAATACAATCAGTATTTTATATGAGTGAAAGATGCGTCCAAAAATGACAATGGCGCGCAGGAATGAAAAGAGCTGTTTTTTCTTCTTCAATGATAAATTGCCTTTCTGTAAAAAAAAAATTCAAAATGAATCTTTTCACATGGCATTTAATTCCGTGTTCTTTTATTGATTGATTTCATTGTGGTGTTTAAAATTTAACGTTTTTGGCTGCAATAAAAATGTGATTTCGATAGTAAAAGCATTGGGCATCGCAGCAGTTGGTCGCACATAACATTTGTCAATTAAAATTTTAGTGTTGAGCCCATAAAACAATAATTTGATTTTATAGTTTTTCTTCTTTTTATCCGTCGTGCTCGCGATATCACAAAGTGCCCATTCTATTGGCATGCCCGATCTCTGTGTGCTTTAAAAAATCTCCACTCTGGCGAGGTGAAGACAGACCACCCTCTCACCTCTCTCCGCGTCCGAAATCAGCCAATTCAATTACATTTTAACAATCACCTTTGATGAGCCTTTTATCTCCCCCTTTTGTCCGTCTGATTCAATTAACATGAAAGAATCCACGGGATTTTCATTGATTTATTTCACATGATATTCAATTTGAACGATATCCACGGGGATACCTTTTCACACAAGATGCTCTCTCAATAACTCCGATGGTACAATTTGATGCCGCGTCAAGCAAACAAAAAAAAACTAAGACAAGTCAGAGCGCCAAGAAAACCAGCTCTTGGTGGACGACCGAAGTTTAAAACAATTCCCATAAATAAGCGTCACAGCAGTTGGCCTCCCCTGTGTCATGGGGCGGCAGAGTTGTAAAAAAAAATCCGCACAGTGTCATTCTGTGGCTATTTCGGTAGCACCTCTCTGGAATTTCACGGTCTCTCCCTGGCCTCTGGGCATCCCATATGCTTATTGTGGTAGGTACTATAGACCACCATATTATTTGAATTTCATCCATCCCCGCGCCACCAATTCCTTCGGTGTGTGATCTCAATCTCAACTGGATCTCAACGAAATACCGCGAAAGAACGAATCACAATGGTGGCGATAAAATTGCATGTGTGATGAATTGATAGTGGAAGAGAGGTCACATCTCAATTAGGGTACACCACACTTTCGGATGCTGCTAATCAACTTGTTGTTGCAGCACGAAAGAGGAAAAATCTCCACACTACGATCTTCTCAATTTGTATGCGGAGAGAATTGAGTTCACCACCCTCTTCAATTGATTTTTGTACATATAAGTACAATGAGCAGAGCTGATAATGGCTATGCTCAACAGTTTGAAGATCATTCGTCTTGCATAAGGGGTGCAAAGAAATACAATGGAGGCTTCTTTTATTTGCCTTTCTTCGAAGAAAATTATTTTGTAATGAATGTAACTGATGCTATATATTTCGCTATATATATTTTGCTATAATACAGCTTACGGAAAGTACACAAAGCAAAGAAAATGTATGCATATTTAATACAATGGGCATATCCGGGTTAAGCAAACCTTCGAAATATGAGGTGGAAAAAAATCTCCGTATAGCCATACCCTAAAAACAGCTTAATCAAAAGCAAATTAATCAATCATGATCCATTTAATTGGGTTTTCATGTCCCACACTTGAAAATTTTCGACCCCTCGGGGCATTCAATTGATCTGCTATCTTGAAAAATGGATATCTGTCTCAACTCTGACGGTGTCACTCTCAACTGGGGGTTTGGGACATGTAAAATAGTCCACAAGCAATTTATAGAGCTCATACAGTGAGTGGCTGGTGAGGCGAAAGCTTCTGATTTGATTGTCATGCGGCGACGAGGGAGCCTGGCGATGAATTGTTTTGAGCGGAAACAAACAATAAAGTGGTCACCAAGATTGGCTTAAATGGCATCAAGAGTGATGCTCCACTCGGTAATGGCAAAATTTTCAAAATTTCCAACATTTTGATGGGCCCTATGGACGTGAAGTTCGCGGCCGTAAAATATTAAAATTAAAAAAAAAACATTTTGATGGCGGGAAAAGAACTCAAGCATCAATTATATTGCCTCTTTCCCCGTTCAACTGAGAAACAATAGAATTAGTCCAATATTCTTCCCCCTTCGCATTGTCTTCTCCACCATCGCCTCTCGATCTTATGTTTTGTCATTTTCACCAAAAGGGAACCCTCAGAGGAGTACCTACATCTTATATATCCAAATAGAGAAAATTACACAGTTGGATCCTTCGGGAGGGGCTATAAATCAAAATTGCTACAAGATGCTGAATATATAGTGGAAGTTTATTAATTTTCTTGGGGATTTCTTGGGTTCCCCGCTCTTTTTGGGTTCTCTCAGGCAAGATTTGTCTGCACGCGGGGGGTTTCTGAATCCAGAGGTGTGGGCGCGACAACGGATTAGATAATAGAGCTCTAATTGTGTTCACAATGACCCAAAATTCTCTATGCCAAAACACTCCCAGATATTCTGAGAAAAATATGCTTTTGTGCGTTTTTTTTTTCATCATGTGAGCATTGCGTGAATTCTGCAATTTAATGGAAGAATCTCGCAGCCAAAACGCGATCCCATCGAGCACGTAACGGACAGGGTTCTGGTTCCCAAAAAACCAAGAAAAAAAAGCAAGAGCACAGAAATTTGAAGCATAATCTGGAGGGCATAAATACAGATGATATGGTGCGCAAAAAGAACATCGCACCGATGAAAACACATGCATGGAGGACGACACATTTATGCAAATAAAACCCGTTTAAAAGCTAGAGGCGAACTTTCGTGTAAACCAGCATTTGCCCTCTCTTTGCAATTTCAACCCATGCTCGACCTTTTTAGGGGGTGGTGAGGAGGTGAAATGAACCCGAAACAGCGGCTAAATGAAATTCTCTCATGGGCAGTATGGCGAAAAAAACGCATGATGGAATATGAAGTGGTTCAAAAGTTGTTGAATGTTTTTAAAAGCTTTTACAATTTTTTGACTGTGAGAAAAAGCAAAAAAAAAAAACAGCATAACATTTGTTATTTTAACAGACTATTGACTTAAAATCTTCATTAAAGTATTTATTTAAAGTGAAAATCAGATAATGAAAGCAAAAAATCACAGATTTACAATTAATCGTGTAGGAAAATTAAAATAATATTGAATCAAGCTAAGAATTTAAAGCTTTAGTATATGAGGAGCTTTTTATTAATCTTTGATTTCGGTGTTTCCTGAAGCTTCATCAGGTACAAAAGGTTATTTTTAAAAACAAGTAAATCATCAGATTTATTGACTCATTTTTCATTATTAGTTTAATTTTAATGAAAATGAGTTTTAAATTTTGAAAGGATGTTATGCACAATACAAGGGCGAAGTACCTAATTGAAGGAAACGCAGAAAACAATTTTAACCCACCCAGTCTTGTAGGGAATCAAAAAAGGATAAAGAATCGCCAAAAATATTCACCATTTTCCACTGGGGTCACAACGAAAAAAGCCAATAAAGTTTTGTAAAAATTCAAAAAAATTGGCCGCCATTCGCCATTTTGTTCATTTCAATGCATGAATCATATGTTTCAATGCTTCGTCATGAGCTTGTCTATGAGAGTTTGACATTTCATTCATTTTTTTTTTGGAAAAAATAAAAAAAATTGCGTATTTTTTAGTTTAATTATCGTGGTAAATGTGTTTTACGTGTTGATCGAGAGTGATTTTTATATCTGAATACCTGAAGGATGAATTCCCGCACAGCTTGTGACCGTCTCAGCGAGCACATCTCTCGTTACAAAACAAAGCAATCCAAAAACATTGGTCGTGGATCGTCTTGAAGATGACTTTTTCACGAATTGAGAGATCCTCTGCGCTGGAATCCTTTGCGTTTCACACCACCACGACGGACAAGATGATGGATTGCTGGTTTTGTGATTCCCTGGATGATGTCACGCAAAACCTTACGATGTTTCTTGGCACCACCTTTCCCAAGACCTTTTCCACGACCAATGATGTGCTCGCTGAGACGGTCACAGGCTGTGCGGGAATTCATCCTTCAGGTATTCAGATATAAAAATCACTCTTCAATAACACGTAAAACACATTTACCACAATAATTAAACTAAAAAATACGCAATTTTTTTTTATTTTTTCCAAAAAAAAATGAAATGTCAAACTGTCATCAACAAGCTCATGACGAAGCATTGAAACATATGATTCATGCATTGAAATGAACAAAATGGCGAATGGCGGCCAATTTTTTTGAATTTTTACAAAACTTTATTGGCTTTTTTCGTTGTGACCCCAGTGGAAAATGGTGAATATTTTTGGCGATTCTTTATCATTTTTTGATTCCCTACAAGACTGGGTGGGTTAAAATTGTTTTCTGCGTTTCCTTCAATTAGGTACTTCGCCCTTGTATTGTGCATGACATCCTTTAATTTTGGAATCAAGAACAAATCAATACATGAGAACTTTTTGAAAACATTCCGCACCGTGGTGTACCTTTTGAGCCACTATTACACGTACAATATTTCAGGTGCAATTCCCATCTGCCCTCCACTCTGTACGAATGGATGGAAACAGGAAGGGCAAAAGAAACCAACTGTTGCACCTGCTAAACGTGCACCGACACATGGTAATCACGGGAAATCTCCTCAACCGAGAGAGATGCACTTTTATCGATTTTCTGGCCGTGGCCATGGGAACCACGGCAAAGTTGCAAATATGGGATGTTATGTACACATAACAGCCCAAAGTGATGCTCACCTGATACTCGCTGACACCGGAGACACTTTGATACAGGACCAGTGTCATGTAGATAATAGCGATCACAATAGTCATAGCTTGGAGTATTCTCTTGTATCTCTGCGGTATGGGTAGATTTATGGTCATTTTCCACAATGGGCACACCATTCATAACAAGGCACACGAGCTTCACACTGGACGATTTTCTCTTGTGCACATTTTCCTACCCTCATTCAACCAACACAACGTGCTCTCTGTCACATTAATTCACCACAATCCTTCAGATCATTCGCCAACCACCCCCAATGTTGTCCAAAACTCTCTCTCAACACTAAGCTTTATGTGTGCAAAAAAATGTTTATTGAATAAAATCACAATGAATTAGACGAAAAGAAAAACTCAAAATGGAAATTCAATTTAGCACCACCTCTGCAATATTGAGAGCACCACAGAGTGCACAAAACAGTCCACGATCGCGATCAAGATGAATGAGCGGCACAAAAGCCGTCCAAGCACGCGTAAGATTGAATTGAAACTGAAACCGAGCGATTGAGGAACTTTTGCTGGTGCTGCTGGAAGTGACTTCCACATCGCTTAGCCATCGGCTGCAGATCGTGCCATGCTTGGGTGTGCTCAAAGACAAGACTATGGTTGGTTGTGTGACCTCAAGCTCAAGATATTCAAAACACACCGTGCTCTCGTACATTTACTCGTGGTAAACATAACACAGCTAAAAGACACGAGAAGATCGAGAGGCCAGTTCTGAGATCGCGAGATGCTTGCGTATAGGTTTGTCATAAGAATAAATAAAATTTATACTTTTTTATTTTTAAATAGTTTTAGTACTCATTTTAAGTTGTTCTCAATACGGATTTAATGGATTTGATTTTTTTTTAATTTTCTTTAATTGTTCTAAAATTCAATTGTGTACTATAGATGAGTGCTGGTATGATAAATTAGAGTTAGCTTCTTGTTTAATTTACGTTAAATGATATATATTGCTGAATTTTATTTTTTTTTAATATTGTACTAAATTTGTAATAAAAAGTTTAATAATTTAGTTTGTTCTGAAAACAAACAAAAATAATTCTGCTTTGAACTAATGATCTTAATTACGAATTAAATGATAATTTCAAAGCTTTTTAATTACCTGTAATGATGTACTAAATTTTGTCAAATATTCTGTCATCAAATATTTTGTCATCAAAAAATCACTATTATAACAAATAGTAGGTACAATTAAAATTTCATTAAATTGTGCTAGGCTAAAGAGAGAGAAATATCAATTAGGTTAAAACTGTTCTAAATTTTTTGAATTGTGTTCTAATTTTCCTAAATTAAGTACTAAATTAAGAACACCTTTTTTTTAACAATATCATTTCATTGTCATGCGAATCATTAATTTATTCCTTTTGCATTATTGAAAAAAAAAATTATTGTGTACTAATTTTATATAAAATCTTTAAAAAAAATAATTTAAATTCCCTTAACATGAACAAAAACACAAAACTTCTCACGAATGCATTGATGCGAGATTCGCGCCAAGAAAAATATCAATACAGTTACATCCCAAAGAACATTTAATCTAAAACGATGACTGCAAGTGGGCAAATGCATACACGTGAAGAAAAAGTATATTAAATTGTGAGAGTAGAAACGAGATGGGGGCCAAATTACCGTCTCTGTCGCACATCTTTCCGCATTTATATGGAGTGCAATTGAAAGGCTCAATCTGGAGTAAAGTACAGAGAATGGCCGAGAGAAGAATAAAGTATGTATGTACTGAAATTGGAGGCGTACTTATCATCCAACGATCTCTAAGCAACACTCTCAGAGGCGATCACCTTATTTAGAGCATTAGATTGCACGAGGTATACACAGGGTGGTTACAAATAAATCCATTTGCGCCAAATCACGTCCCAGTTTTTATTCCCTTCTTGATGGCGGGAAAAAAAAGAGAAAGACACAAAAACGAGGAGCATTAAGTAACTTTCAACACTTCAATTACATTCGTCTGCCATACAAGCATAATCATAAAAACCATTCACCTGATTTTTTTTTTCATAAAGCAACTTTCAACGCCAGACCATCGCGACGTGTGAAGAGCAATTTGCAGAAAAGTAAGAAGGAGAGAGAGAAAATGTGAATTCAGCATTTCATTGTGAGGTACCCTGTGCACCTATTTCTATTCTCTAATTCTTTCATACCCCGAGGCGAGGGTTGAGTCGCCTGCGAGACACACGTCTCGAGTTCCTCTCAATTTATTGCTAAGCTTCAATGCTTTGGAATGTTTCTATGCTTTCTATGAAATATTGCCATGAAAATTTTATGAGATATAAATTATACATCTCCAAGAACTTGCGGGGAATATTTAAAAATACTATCTTTTAAACATTTTTAGTAAAATTTTGACTATTTATTATTGATTCCTAAGTTTGTTCTAAAATTCTTAGTATTGGGCCTTATTCAGCGACCAAGAATCAATTGAAATTCGCTTGAAATCTTGAAATTTCAGTAGAAAATTCAAAGATTTCAAGGACTTCTTGGTGGCTGAATAAGGCCCATTGTGTACTAAATTTTATTAATAGTTTTTAGTACAATGGATGAAAGTGTACTAAACTTATTGTTGAAAAAATGTTTAATTTTTTTGTACAACGCCTAATTAAAATAAACTATAGAGTGAAAACAAAAAGAAAAACTTTTTAGAACAACTCAAAGGATCTTAAAGTCTTTCTTCCTCAATAAAAGAATCGTTAAAAGCAACGCAAAAAACATAGGTAGGTACTAAATAATATAATCAGAATAAAATTGCACCATGTAAGAAAATATAAAGGTTTAGAACAAATTAAAGAGTATCCAAAACTTTAGAACAAACTTTAGGGAATCTTTAGAAATGAATTAAAATTGAAGATAATCCAGAATTTTAGAACTTTTAACTTCAATAAAGAATCAAATATTAAAAAAAAATTTTTGGACTTTTTTCTGCACATTTTTGGTAATGAAAATTAAATCCGAAAACAATTTTCTTTTTTTTACAAAAAGTCGATTTTTCATCTTAACAAATAACAACACTCCACATCCACAAACACTTCATAAATTTCCTCAATGTTTCAAACCTAATTGGCAGGCAGTGGGCCCAACGGCGAGAGATTCCATAAAGGATTTTATGTTGCTTTCTAAGCATATAGACTGAACGAAAATGAGGGACTGTGTGCGGAGAGGTTGAATTACGAGAAGATAAATTAAAAGATCGATCTGAAAAGGATGTTGCGAGATTTTTCTGCTGCACATTCTAACAACCCATTGGCTGCACGTGGATGTCATGTTGGCGAACAAGTTGGTGAAGATGTGGGTGTTGTGAGGGCAGATGGTTGGTACAATTGCAATAGAGCAATTTCCTTCTTTGTTCACATTGACACGCCAGCTTACACAGAACTCATTTTGCTTGGATGTCTCGCAGGCGAGATCATTTTTATTGAGGTTTCTGCACTCTCGTAAAAAAAACATCTATAGGAAAGGATTAATTGCCAGCCCTTGGTGGCCGTGAGGAGATTTCTTCCGCGCAATCTGTGCATTCTTCTCTTCGATCTATCGTGAAAAAAAATTAGATCACTTCGGGGCAGTGAATGGTGTATTTTTGCTGTACCTTTTGGGTGCGCACACTTTTGCACTCCCATTGTGAGATTAGTCGCAGGGCGTAGGCAATCGCGAAGGTAAATTTGTGCGCGCTGAGCGAATTATAAAAGTTGGGTGGTTGAGGTACCCAGGGGCTCTTTTCATATTACCATCTTTTTTTATTTTTTTTTGAGCTCCACCATTCGCCATGGCTCTCCTTTTATCTGCCATTATTTGCCACGATATTTGCTCTATCACTCGAGGGGCCACAGCCAGCGAGAGAGCCCATAAAATGTGAATCACAAAGAAATGACTGCAAGATCGGTGATCATGCTTGGCAATAAAAAGACCCCAACCATGAAAACCCTTCATGATCTTGTGGCTCCTTTTACGTGCCCACATTCATGCTCTGCCATCAAACCGCAACTTCCTTTTGCCTGTTTTTGCTTTGCACTCTTGAGCGTCTCTTTTAATCAATTCCCCGTGCCTTTTAATGAATTCATGTCCTTCAGTTACTGAATTAATTTTCAACTCCAAACACAAAATCATCAATTTTGCAGCCTCTGCCCATTCCGTGCTATGTATGTACAAGGCAATCTCCGCATGTTTGCCACTGGGCTGGTAAATCTCTAGTGGTGGACGCACGAAGAGTGGGCCCATATAGGAAAGATGTGCGCATGGAAAACAGCAAACAGATTACAATATTTAGTTGAGAGTCACTTTTAATCTTAATTGCATATCATTTTTCTCTTTCACCTCACCATTTACATTTGCACCTCTCCAAGTCAGATCCTCAGCAGCCTTCCTAAAGAGTTGGTTCTACATCATTCATTTGCATGATGGTTTAATGAATATACGCGCGAAGAAGTTTGAAGCAAAAAGATCTGTGGTGATAGTGAAAAGGTAATTTGCAGGTATGCTCGAGGCGTAGTTCACTTTTATAGAACTAATAATTGGGCAGCTTTTGCAAGGCAATTATCCTTTTGCCCTTGAGAATGATTTAAAAAATTGACCCAAATATTTTTTTTTATTTTTATCAAGGATTTAGAATGGAAATTCCTATCAGAAATATTATGTTCCTTTAAGTCTTGTTTTTATCTATATGCATCCTTCCATGAATGTAATGCATATTCCAAGATATTTTCTGCATTTCTTGTGCCCATAAGTAAGATTCCCACGCGATTTCTTTCAGGATCCCATCCTGTAATCCTCTCAAGTGTTTTTACCAGTCTTTGTGAACATTCAAAGGCTATTTCTCTCCTGAGAACCATGAGTTTTCTTTGGGTTTCCTGAAGCTAATCCCCATGGAGTTTATGAAACAAATACTTTGTCTTCAGTAGTCAGTTGCAAATTTATCTTTTCTCTGTTTTCATTTTCTTCCCCAACTAATCCATCTCATTCTTCTTTCTATTTGACAAAAGTACACCACAAAGCGACATAGAATAAATTGGATAATATTCCTTAATGCCAACAGCTACCAGAAGGGCCCTTCCGTATGGGATGAGTGAAATTACATATATGTATGTAGGAAAATGTGGAAATATCTCTATTTGAGGTACAAGCCACAAACATTTGAGGAATTTTCCATTTATTGGATTAAATTGCAAAATTAAATTATTTCTCGGGTGTTGTCTTCCTGAAAAATCAACTACAAACAACTTTAGCTAACTAATTAATACCATAGCTGTGAGCCATTGTCTCTGGTTGACAACATTTTTGGGAGACAAACAAGTATTACGTCTCGAATATTCAACCCTCAATAGCTTTCTGCTGTGAAGGATTAATCCATGGCGGCTGATGAGGAGGAATGGGAATTGTATTGTATGTGAGACAAAACTTTCGCCTCATTCACTTAATGAAATTGAAGTGTAGCCACTTTTCCGTGCAGTTTCGCAGCAGCAAGAAGTACCCTCTTTTAAGCTCTTTCAAGCACGAAAAACCATTAAAAGCTTCCTCAATGAACTGTCTCTCAAGTGAAACTCTATAAATGTTAATTGCAATGATAATGGAATTTTGCCTCTGTCACAGAAGTCACCCACGAACCAATGATGGCGTACGACCAGGTGAAAACTAATGTTTTCGTCCCGCGATATTTTGTTAGCATCACCTTCCCTCTGAGAAATTCATACGCATTGGCATCCGCCGGCGATTTGCTATCATTTCCGAAATATGACCCATGTATATACATAAATAATGAAGTAAATTTCCCGAGGAGAGACTTTAATATATACATAATATTACAAATTAATTTGATATTTCGCGTAACATTTATGATGATGTGCAGGAAAATGAAGGAAGCTACTCTGAGGCTTCCAAAGTCAAAGGGTTTCTGTACAGAAACTCATTTCACACAAAGCTATTCCTGCTTGTATATGTGGAAAATTATTCAGGAAAATTAGCAAATTCATGAGAGTAGTTAGCGGAAAAACAGCGCAACGTGTATGAGGAAATTCGTGATGTTTTCACAGAAGGGAATGAATAAAAGTTGTGTAAAAATTAGACAAAAGAGATTTCAGACATGCTTTGGGATTTTCGAGGTTTTGATGGAAAAATGTTAGGGGTAACTGGGGCAAAATGTTATTTCGCAAGGTTCGGAAAATGGACTGAAAATGCATTTTCCTATTGAGATAGAAAGAAATCGTGTGAGACAAAGTTGTAGCCCAGAAAATTTCCTATAAGACAGTCGTCATTATAAAATTAAAATATTTTCTCAGTACATACCAAGGAAAATATACTTCACAATTAAAATTAACAAATTGCCCCATGTTCCCCTATGTACAACACACGGGATAAGTCCTCTACATATACACAAATTTGTTCTTTAATAAACCAATAGGTGTAATAAACTTTTTAATGAAAAAAAAATGTACGTTTCCCAGCACTTTTCCAGAAAACGATCGCACTTTTCTTAAATTAATAAGAATTTAAAAATCTAATTTTGGTTACATGCAGGGGACTTTACTCTATATATTATGCATTTTCCTAAATGAAAAGCTTTTATTGAAATTTCTCTAAAAAAAGATTTTCTTTCTAATTCTGACAAATTGCTAGTTCCAGTGTCAAATAAAGAGTTAAAAATAATCTATTAAACCATTTTATTTCCGATATATTTGCCAAATGATTAATGTTTCACAAATTTCCCAAATAATTCTTTGTCATTTGGCAATTTTTCTTTCTCTCTACTCTAAAACTCCTTATTATGTCAATTTCTGCACATAAAGTCCCATCCATAAAATTGACTTTTGAAGGCTTATTGTTGAGAAAAAGACATTTTTTGTTGCTGGAAAAAGTATCTCATCATCGTGACGTCCTGTCACCCAATCTCGCCACTTTTCTTTCTCCATTTCCACCGGAAAGTACCCTCAAATAGAAGCTGTGAAGGACATACAAACCCTCTTCACTGAGCGGACTCTTTTCATGCCACCACACTTTCCACCCCCTGCAGCCAAAAATCTCCTGCATGAGAAAATTGAGAATGTGGTATATGTGTGGTGTGAATGAACTGGAGTGGAATTTATACTCAAAATATTAAATTGAACATCCACACAAACTTTATCACACACTCCCACACTTTTGGTATATCCCAAACAAAAGCGAAAAGGATATGGAAGTTCCCCAGCAGTGTGTGTAGAGAGGCTCGCCCCAAAAACCCTCATAGTATTGTTCTAGGCAGCTGAAAGTGGCAGCAAAGAAAATTTCTCCCCCAAATGCTATGTATATATACATACAATGTACGTAGAATAATATTGCAAAATGCTGAAATGATAGACTTTCTATGTTGGGGCCTCATTCAATTGAATGTTGATTTATCCATTCACACCATTGGTTTTGAATTGAAAAGTACCGCATTTATTGAATAGCTCCACCACCCCCGGACTCCAGGGGTGTAAATACCCAACTGGTGGATAGCTGTAGATATTTAGGGGCGCACTATCTCTCTATGATAACTTAATTTGCCGGAGTTGTGATGCGATAAAAAAAATTTTCAATGAGTTGGTGTTTTCGCCCAAATAATGGGAAAAGTGAGTTTTGTCCAAAAACTAATTTGAATTATAAAATTTTTGCTTCTCCGCCATCATACATAAAACTTCCTCTTTCATGTGTCACATTATTATGATTTTGTTGTCTATAGGGACCATTGAGGACACTCTGAAAAATTTGCATAGAGAAATATTTTCTCTTTGGCCCACGTCCAAGTTGACGATAGGGGGGAAAATCATTTCATCCAGGAGCTTTTCTGTATAAATACGGACTTTAACAATATACAGCAAATGGAGAGCTTTCCACTTTGCCAAGAGAAATTTATTTCTCAAACTCCCCGCTAGAATGGAAGGAAATCCAAGCAGAAAAAAAGCGGACAACAAAGTTTAAAAAGTTGAGAAAATGAAAACATTTTCAGAGAGTGAATCATTCGTCATCCGGTACGGAAGAAGCCATTGGTAAAGAAAATTTTCATCATAAAACTCTACACAAATGAAAGAAAATTGCCAAGTTATCATACAACTTTCTCCAAAAGCAACTGTCATAACTTACACGTCCTGCACCTTCCTGTGGGTGGGGAGAGAGAGAGGACCTGCAGCACTCAAGGCTCCTATCTGGGCTATACAGAAAGGAGGATCTTTCTTTTGTCTTTTCCCACCACTTGGTCCATTTGTCTCTCACCCCCTTAAGCTGACATGGCATTCAAAAGGCAAAAGACAATCCCATAAGCGAAAGGAGGGATACATATTTTAAGGATATCCGCAAATTGCTAAAGTCCTCCGCTGGGAATGACTCTCTGGGAATAAAGATAAATTCGAAAAGATAGCATTGGATTACCGTGGGGTTGTACATACAACCACTGAATTGTCTAACAGACACCACTTAGAGAAAAAGTCCCCGAGGAACTAGAAATTTCTCTCATGACATTCCCACTCACCAAGCCTCTTGATCCATTGTCTTTAAAATTACAACAGTTTGCCCAACTTGAATGGCTTAAATATTAATACATAAAGGACATGGAAACATTTTGGGAATTTTCAACTATCTACATATTCAAATTTTAACAGAGAAATTCCAATCAAAGTAACAAACATTGGCACAAAATTTTTGTTCAGAAGTTTCTAAAATCATCGTTAAATCCATTCAAAATTTCCATGACTTTTCCCAAAAACTTTCTGATATGGTTTCAAAATATAGATGCAAATTCGTTGGAAGCACGAAATGCTAAAATATCTCCTTCCTGAAACTAAGTTTTATGATTTTATTCAACTAACCAACCAACAAACTTTCCAGGGGTGATAGTTTGATTTCTTTCATAAATATTAGAGAGGAAAATTGTGAGTGAAGCAGGAAAGTTGTTTAAGAGTTTCTACGTGAAATTATTAACGAGATTTAGATGCATATTCTTTAATATCTTCTGATTTCTTGTATAAAATTTCCATTTCATCATTTTGGGAAAAATCATTAGACTGGAAAAATTCCCAAAACTTTTGACTTAAAAAATATAAATATAAGATTTATGAATTCAACTAATATCCCATAAATATATTTTCTTCTGTTTGTTCTATTTATTCTTTACAACGTAAAAAGAAGAATTTGATCATGAGTTTCAACAAAAAGTTTTTTTTTTGGATGAAAACTTTCCTGATGCAAGAAATTCAAGTTAAAAACTTTTACCTTGCGTTCCAGTGGCAAAAAGCTCTTACAGCACTAAAGAAGGGTAGCAAGCGGGGGGCTGTTTACGGAGGAGGAATTGTTCTGAATTTGTATCTTATGCTCGTGGAATTTAAATTATGTTCTCAAAGAACAAGTTGTGTGTGATGAAAACTTCTTAAATCAGTGCCTCGAGGGTGGGGCGAGTCATCAGTAAAACTTTGTGAGCTTTTGTATGCGAAAGCTGAACAAAAAGAGCTCCGTGCATTTTGCAATTATTGTTGTGCCACCTTTTTTTTGCACGGGTGGGTGGTATACCAACACCACCATCGATTCATAGAAATTAAACGCATGCGTCTTACCTTACAGACAGTTAGTCCTTTTGGGCCATTACCACCCTCGTTTTTTTTGTACATAGTTCGTGAGCAAAAAGGCGAAGCATTTCATCTTGCAAGACAATTGAAATGTATGTTGATCCATCTTCCTCGTGTTGTCTTTTTTCTGGGAACTGTAAAAATATAGCAAGAAGAGAATATTTTGTCAGTTTGAAGAGACAGCAAATGGATTTGTGGAATGATGGGTTTGGAGTGCAAAAGAACAATATCCTTTGGGTGCAGGAGGAAAATTTATGTACTCGCGTGCTCATTCCCCGGAGGAAGCTCCTTGAGGAAGAGCACGTCATCATTTATTACGTCAGCAAGAGTGCAGAAAGCTCCTTTATAGATGATGCAATACCTCACCCTCTGGAAAATCTCCTTATAGTGGAGAGAAGTTTTTTTTTTGGCGGGAAAATTGGTGTGTGATCGAAAAATGAATATTTAATGCACGTTGATGGTTCCGCTGAGATGTAAATTTCCCGGGGATTCCTATAGGATGTGTATGGGATCTTTCCAGAGAGAAAAATCAGCCTCACACGCGAAAATAGGGTGAAGGAGGATGAAGGGAAGATAAATCGCAACATCGTGATATCGTTTAACATTCGACAGCTTTAGTGCTTTTCCACTGAAAAAAACACAGCCTCCCCAACTCTTGCCTGACATACTCTTGAAATTCGTGAAAATCCTCCGCCTCAATTGCTTTTCACGTCTCGCACTTTTTATCCGCATGCTGGAGAGTCTGAAGAAGTGGAAAGTCGGGGAGAGTTTTCCAACATCCTGTAGGACTAACTTCGTCCCACTCTCAAGGAGCCTTTGCTTTTGGGAGCTTTCGCCTGAAAATACCAGCCATTGTGATTGACCTCAATGGGAAACCACATAGACTTTGGCCGAAACTTTTGTATGTGGGTGGTAGCAAATAATGAAATCACCCACCCACATAGTCGGACTTCCGGCTATCCGCCGTAACTTTCCTTCCACACACACCCAAAGAAAACATCTTTGTTCAGTTTCTCAAAGAGGCACGTTCCGCATCGTCTTTTAATCTATATTGTCTAAAACTTTTAATCAGAATTGCATTCAAAATTCATTGAAAATTAATTGAATACTGCAAAAACCAATGGAATTTTCAAAGAAAGAAAATTTGTTATAGTGATTTACATTGTTGAGAAAATTTATTTCAAATACGTGAATTTAGATACTGAAACTATCTGCATTAAAGAAACTTTTATAGTTGTTCTGAGAACTATATATTTATGCAATTAATTTCAAAAAGTTCCGAGATTCTAAAACATAAAATCTTCTCCGTTTGCTCATTTAGACGATTATATAGCTTTCCAAAAAGTTTAAACTTAAACAAAATATAATGTTGTTAATACGTGAAGAATAAAAACATTTTATTTATTTTTTCACATCTTACAACTATTTTAATAAACTTGAAGTTTTGAAAGAAAAGTTTCTTAAAAATTCCTTCAATTTGATTTTTTTATTGCTAAATGAAGCATTTCATTCCTAGTTCTTCCTTACTTAAAGGGGTGAAAAATTCTCCTAAAATAAGCAAAAATTTTCCAACCAATACGATGTCGTTAACAGTAAAATCACATCCTCTACAAGGCTTATTTGCTCTAGATAGCTTTGAGAAGTAACTTGGGATTCGCATGATTTCTCCTACAATCCTCTCAATGGGGGTTGAAGATGTATATAAAAAAATGCTGTTGATTCGCGCCACTCGCTTTTAAGAGTTTTTCCCAGTGACATCATCAATATTTCCCACGTTATTTGAATTTTCGCGAATCAGTATGGCATCAGCAGCAGCAGAGAGTCCTTGTGGAATCTCAAAAGCCATAAGAGGCGCGAATTGTGTGCGGGGGTGGGAAGAAGCAATATGGGATCATTTTTGGGGATGGGTGTTTTTTTTTCGGGGAGTTTGAAAAGGGCATGATGAAAGCTGTGGGTGAGCTAGCGGGGGCGAATGTGTAAACTTGTGCTAGAGATCGTCATTTATTTCTGCAGCATTTTATCAACTCCTGTCCTCGTGGATGTTTTTTGTGTGCTTGCACAGACATCTCACCAGTGTTGATGGTGAAGAAGGGGGGCATGGGGGTATCCCACCACATTGAATTTCTCACCCACATAACCCACCCCCACGTTTTGCTCTCAGACGCGTGCTTTTTGAGAGAGAAGCACCCCAAAAAGTTGCTCTCACTGCGCATCGCGCTGCCACAAACGGGGGTAGAACGACGGTGGGTATTGGGGAGCCGATTTCTCCTCGTCGGGTATGGTGACGTAGATGGGCCAGGAGCTTTGCGTCGCGAGCTTTTCCCCAGAGCGCCAGTCGAGATGCAGATCTGCTGGTCTGCACATCGCATCCTTTTGACCTCCCGTGGGTTCGGTGTGTGTTAGTGAAGGCACAAGGAACTTTTCCCATACACATTTTCCTGACTTTCGTGGCGACCTTTTAAGCCCACCCAAATGGCTCAACATTTTCGCGACGACAGTCAATTTCGCGCTCTGGATCTCGCCTGCCAGCTGTGTCAACCCCCAAGGAGGGTGTTTTAGGTCACTGGCTGACCTAACGTGCGTGGGTGTGAGTGAGGTGCTCGTCGACGGACTGTGTGACATTGAAAATATCGACGGGAAAAGCCACCCCAGCGGAGTGTGTGCAAAAGTAAACCCCCCGTGTACGGGTCCCCAATTCAGATCCCCCGTAATACAACAAACCCAAAGTGCTCCATCGAAATTGATGTCACGCATCGGTGAGAGAGACTTTTTCTGATGACTCAACACCAATAGTGTTTTGCAAATTGGCCCGCAAAAGGTGTCGAAATCCACCAGCCCCCCACCCCATGGGTGATGTGTGAAAAGTACACGGAAGTTTTTCACAAACTCTGCACTTTTTTTCCAACCATTCCTCTTCATGAATTATTTCTGACCTCACACGCTAGACATCCCGCAGTTTCTCCCACATTTCGCACCCGAGAAAATTGGATGAATTTGCAATTTGGTGAAAGTGTGTCAAAGTTTCCCGCCCTCCCAAATGCTCGTACACTGAGAGCAAAAGTGAATTTGTGTCACGGGACACGGTGTCCTTGGTACACCGATTCCTGCATTAGTGCCTCACCCTTGGGAATTTTAAATCGCACGCTATTTTGATATTTAAATATTCAAGAGAGGGAAAAAAAAGTTTTGTCAATTTGTACAGGAAAATGGGAACAATTGCGGGAAAATGTGGGTGGATTTTTCTCACAGTACTTTTTCATGTAATCAATATGGTCAAGGACACATAGCTTTTGCAGGATTTAAAGGAAAACTCAGTTTTATTTTCCCGTAGATTTGTTTTTTTTTAAGTATTTTGTTTGTGGTTTACAAAAACGGATTTTTGCACCTTCGTAATATAAATTATTGGAAAATTTGCTGGCGCTATAAGGTTACATAACTGATTGTAAGTTATAAAATTGAGGGTGGACTCGAAGGTGTCCTAATTCTTAGAAATTGCGAAGAATTTCTATATCAAGAAAAATTACGAATAATTCATAAAATATTATTTTTACCAAAATTTTATTGAAAAAGCTTCCATTTAAAGAAAATTAATTTTTAGTGGTCACATTTCTTTAATTACCTAATTTATTGAATTCTATGATTCTATTAGTCGTAAATGAGTTTTTTGTACTCAAAGATCATATAATTTGGTTGAGTTCTTTCATCATTAACAATTCAAGAAAATTCAATTCATTCGATTCATTTGATTAAATAATAAAATCAAATCTAGAATCATCATCACTCCTCTTAATTTAATTATCCAAATAAGAACAATCAGAGAATTCATTAGAAGAATATATATACGAAATAAAATTGGCAAACATTATATTATATAATTTATCAAATTATGCAACTTCAAAAACGAGCTGAAGAAGCGCAAAGAGTGGTGTTGAATTAAGAGAAAATCAAACAAATTTTTGTTGTAGACCGTTTAGTTTGCTCTCTGCATTCCAATTTCCCTCAACTTCAAACCTCGTTCAATGGCTAAAAACTACCCCCATACACCCATAAATATATAATGAAAAACTTTGCAGATTTTCTGCAAATCCTCAAAATTTTAAACTATTTGCAGATAATTCGGGTCATGCAATGGAATGATAAGTTTTTCCTTATTTTCCACCCTCACATTACCATGTTCCACTTTAGCTGTGTGCAGAAAAAAAGGAAATTCGGAAAGATAATAAAAACAAACAGGGGGAATGTCAATAGAGATGAAGGGGATGTCCAATAAATTTTTGTACCAGCTGGAGTATGTTTTTTTGCCTTTCGATGAAAATGTGAAGAGGAATGGAAATTCTCTGCAGGGTATTTCCTCGATTTTTCCTCTCTGATTGCCCAAACGGAAGTCTTCTGCGTGAAGGAAAGCGAGGAATGAAAACTAATTTGGGGTGGTTTTTTTCTTCTCACACAGTATTGGGAAATCTATGGAAGGAGGACAGTGTGTGTGTGGAAAATTGCGCACAAATGGTGAAATTTCGACGTTAATATAGAGAAGTGTTAAAATCACAGATCAAGGTGATACATCATAATAAATTCCGTGTGTATGTGCGTGGAAACTCACTGAAAAGTCACAACGCAGCGGAGTGCTAAATCAAAGTGTTCAACAATTCAATATTATTGCCATGAAGACAAGTAATTGCCGAGGTGGTGAGTATTTTCCACTTTATTACATTTACCCCACACCCCTATTTCCACCCATCCTATTCCTGCATGAACGCGCCCCGAGAAACTTTTCCACCCACGTTTTCGTGGCACTCATCGGTGAGAGTTCACAATGCCAGGAGGGTTGGGGACAAATTTTAAACCTCTCACCACAATACCCCCTTTCAAATTCGTGTTTTGTCTTTAACCATTTGTACACCCAACATTAAATACTGTATGTGTGTGTGTGTAATTTCAACCAACCCCTCATGCGTCTATGGGTGTGGGGGTGAAATTTGTGCCGTGGAAATCTCATTATTATACGTTCATAATTTCACAGACACAAATGTTACCCACCCACTTTATCTGACTTTCACTGTGGGGGTTGTAATTCACACAACTTATATCACATCCCATCCGTGCCCTCTACTTTACAACTACCCCCTATTCTCCTATATAAAGTCAAATGGGGAGCGCTATGCCAAAAACTATGCATGACATACAAAATGAAACGAGGAAATGGTTCAAAATCTATGAGATGTGGTTGGAAAATCAAGGATTTGGCACAAACTATTCAATTTTCCAAAAGATGATCACATAGACAATAACTCTACACATTGACGGAGGAACTTTTCAAGTGGATCAATCACTTCCTGTACGATTTTCATTCCCAAATTGTTCATAAATTGAATCTTTTTAATAAATAAATCGTGAAATCAATACATACTCCCAGTGTTCATCCCTCCTCACACTGAAATTGTCCACTTGTTAATCCTAGTGTCGACAGAGATGCTTTGCCAAGCAATTCAAGGATTAACTAGAGAGAGAGAGAAAACGACCTAGAATGGGCTTTTTGGGGTCATCCCCCAAACCAACTTCAAGCCAAAATTCTGTCAAAAGTTACAAACAAGTTCACACATTGAGCAGTTCATAGCGATTTTGCACATCTTCTTTACACAAAGAAAAAGAAAAATCTGAAAGAGCATTAAGTGCAAAATTGCTACATGTAACCTACATTTTGGAGATTAAATTTTACCATGCCCTACTCAAGGAAAATTCATACATTTCTCAAAGTTATTGATTTCCTTGATGTTGACTTGATTAACAGAGTGTAGCTGATGAGATTAATTAGTTTACCTCTGAGTGTGATTACTTTGGAAACTAAGAGAATATACACACACAAAAAATGTATATAGCAGCAAGGACGGAAAAACATGAAAATTTTCTCAAGGTTGAATTTAAGGAGAAAAAATCAGTGATGTTTTGAATTTGATTCATTTGCAACCCCTGATGAAGCTCCGGAGCGGGTCGAAACCTCATAGAAAATCTTTCATTTAAAGAGATCATAAAGTTTAAAGATTGCAGAATAAAATCTACCACGTGTATCATTAAATTTTAATGAAATTAACAATTTTATAGCACATTAATGTGCTCGTTAAAAATTCCCTGCGAAGTAATTTACTGCGCGTACCTTCCTCGTATGGAAAGATTAGTGTAGACACCCCCGCGCGTCTGTTTCGTAATCATGTGTGTACATATAGTCTGATTAAATTAACATGTAGTGTATACACACATTCTTTCCTTGATTGCTTTAGGAATATTATTGTTATTAATATAGTTTGCTAAATAATTCCCCGAAATTGTCATAAATTAAATTCACGAGATTACATTTCAATTAATGCATACAATTGATTCAAATAACACACAATGATAGATTATTCAATCAAAATTAAAGTTTTGGAATTAAATTTTAAATCCCAGTTATTAAGTTCTCTTTTATAATGATGGCGATAACAAAGTTGGAAAATTGCTTTTTGTGAAATGTTTATATACATGAAGAGCTATGTAGAATTTTATGTGCGATTTTTTATGTCTTTCAGTTCAATTGAAGCATATAAGCACTTCTGGCGAATTTCTTTTCTAGAAATAAATTCTCAAATATGGGGTTATCTAAAAATTGCTACAAATATGTGTAGAATCATAGATTTTATTGCAATACCAGCGAAAATCCCAAAGAAATCATTCAAAAGCACCCGAAAACGTATCAATCTCCATCATAAGCGATATAAATTCCTTCCGATAGAACATTTTAAAACTTTTCAGTATGTTCAATGGTGAGGAGAAAATTGAAATTTCACATTGAAGAAATTGAAGAAAAATCACCACATGTTATTGAATTTCTTTCTCACCAAGAGTGCTTCATCATCGAAGACTTGGTGGTAAATATTTCCTCAACATATATATGGGAAAACCATATGCTTTAGATACTCTTGTGAGAGTCATCAATTACGAGGCAGATGGCTACATATATACATATATGTATGTTGTGTGGGCGTGGAAAGTGATGAGAAATGATTTCAAAAAAAAAAATCATCACCCTTGATCAAGGTTAATTCACCTACATTGCACTTTGTATGATGGCGAAATGGAGGTCAATCACCGCGATGCAGAGGTGTCATGAAAAAGCTCCCTCGAGGGCATATCCAAAGTAAATTTCTCTATATAGCATAAGATGGTGAAATGATGATAAGGGAGGACGAAGGAAAACATTGAAAGACAAACAGAACATGTTGGTTTGGGGCAAAATTGAAATCCAGACAAGACGCAGGTGAAACTCCAACTGGTGCCAGTTTGGGGAGAATTTCATGGGTGGGAAAAAAGAAAATGAGAAAATCGTCTATGACTTTCTTATTCGCAATTCAACATACATATATGTACGTTCATAAATGGTGGTACCAAACATACGTAAACCACACCATGCATTCACGCAGAATATGTGGATTCTCAATGTCATTCCATTGTCTTTTATTATGCACAGAGAGAATGTTACCCCCCACCCCCTCCACATCAGAAGGAAATTCAGATGGAGGGAAATTTGTATCATGAAATGCGAACAAAGTGATTCAGTGGGGAATTGAAAAAGCAAAGTGCTTCAGCTGGATGGGAATGCAATAAATTTCACCATCCTACTGGTATATAACTGCCAAGACAGGCTGATCCAAAAGTATTTGTGCTTTTGGACGTTGAGTGTAAAAAGAATATTTTATTCGTAAAACCGCAAAATATACTTTTAGAACAATCCCTCAGAATGTGTTGTGATGAAAAGAAAGCTCTCCTTTTGAAGCAGCAGCGCCACGTTAAAGCTTCTCTGTACACAACACACACATTCTGTGTATAAGGTAAAGCCTCACAGACATTTTTCACAATTTACTCTCAATTTTTTTTCCAATTATTCCTTCACAATGGCAGAATGAAGTATTTTCCTTCTTATCGCTTGATTTTCAATTTATATTTACTTCTACTTCTTCACTCAGGCGTACACCCAAAAATATGAATGTGGCAGGAGATTTGTAGGGACACTCGTACAGAAAGCACCACATATATCCTCTTAATAGAATTTAAATTTCCCCTGCAAAATAGTTACAACATGATAATATTTAAGCTCGTATTTTGCATAATCAGGTGTGGATTCAGAATGGAATTGAGGTATCCAGTGGGAAAATTTATGAAAATGCACTCACAGTGGAAATCCAGTGGATTAAAACAAATGAATCATTCCATTCGAAAAGGGCATAACTCTAATTAAATAATCGAATTGGTTAAGAGTAGTGGAAAAACATATTTCAATCTTGCTCTTGACGTACTGAATACGTTTGATAAATGCTCTGAAGGTATTTTTATTTAATTATTGAGATTTTCCCAAAACGCTTCATATAAATTTCCCGAGAATCCTCTTGACTATTTTAGCAGAACTCGCCATGGGAGATTTTACATGCTGTGCATAAAAATCAATAGCTATATATTTTGCACAGGGAGAAAAAATTCATTACCCTGAGATTATAGTTGAGGATGTGGAGAAAAAGTAGAAAATAAAATGCTGCAACAGTTGATGGAGGTTGGTATTAGGTATGTTCTTATGTATGTTTTTCCAGAAGATTTTTGCGCTTTTGGAAAGTTTTGTTTTTTTTCTGTGTATGTACTGTAGTGGAGGATTTAAAGCTCGAAAGAAAGATTCTACGGTTAATCTTAAATGTTTAGTCGAAGTAAAAATAGTTTCTTCCATTAAATATTGTAAAATTTCTTATTCTTGAGATTTATATCTTGACAATTGCATCATTTTAAATTAAGGAAGTTCTTTTTTCATACAAATTAAATTCCCGAAATGCAAGCCTATGGAAAGCTCAGCAGATAATATTTAATGTTTCCATCGAGCTTTAGTTCTGCCACAACACTTCTCATAGCAAATAAATTTTTAAATTTTTAAACTCAAATACAAGTCGAAAATTTTACTTCAAAGCAAGAGAACCCACTCACTTTTGGAAGTACTCTACATGGAAGCTTTTCGTAAAATGAAATTTCCTTTTAGCTTTTCATATTCACATTGCATTTTCTTCAGGAATCCCACTAGAAGCCACTCGTCGTAAGTGATTCCTCTTCGTATTTCAATAAATAAAATTGCATTGTTTGTGCATGTGGGAGGGGGTTTTCAAATGAAATTGAAACCAAAATGTGCATACCAGAGTATTAAATCGGATTTTCGGCTGAGCCCCTGAGCCATATAGAGGCAAAAGTTGAGCTACTCAAATGCGGTGTAGAGTGTCATTCAATGCGATTATATTCGTATTTTTGATTGTATTGACGTATGAAAAAGAAGATTTATCACACTTTGTATTTTTTTTTCGAGTGAATTTTCCCCAAGAGGACTATAAAATTGAAAAATGATTCAATCTGCTTTGGAAAATTGACGAAAAAAATGAAAAACGATTTGAGGGTTAGGTAAACAATTTCCTGGACCACTTGAGGGTGAAAATCTCATGGGAAATTACATTGGAACAATTTTTTTCTCAAATCAAATTTTCAGAATTAATTTTTCAATTCAATATGTGATTTATAAAATAAAATCGAATAATCAGCTTTAATATTAAAGTAATGTTTTAATGACACAAAAATAATATTTTTTTCTCTACAAAAGCTTAAGCAAATTTGTAAAAAGATAACTCGAGAACTTCTCGTTGACATTCTTATGAAATTTGTAAGAACTTGAGGAACAAATTGCATCTAAAAAAAATAAACTACCCGAATGGTCTATAAAAATTTTATCTCTTAAAACTCAAACAACTTAAACATAAAAAGCTCATGCCATCGTGAATCCTTTGAAATGGAATGTGTATATAAAGTTCTCTTCCAAAAAGGAAGTAAAATTGTTGAGTGGTTCCATCATGTTCTCTTTCATCCCTTAAACTGCCCATGAGACTATACGGGGTAAGGTTAATTGTGTCACGTTTTTTTCCCTCTCATCTCCATGGTTGCTGGTCAATGAAGATAAGAGGTCGACATTTCTATGAGCTTTGCCATCTACACTGTGCTTGCTTTAATAGCATTTTCAGAACAATTTGCGAGGAAAATGATGGTGAAAATCACCCATTATATGCATTTTATTTTATTATAGCACTCAAGCATCATCCATCTCCAAGTTATCGCTTCAAATAGTCGCCGCCTCTACGAACCCTTTTCATCATCGCAAAATATCATTATTGAGAAATGCACAAAACCAAGATAAAATTGGCGCATTAAATACCTATTTTCCTGAATGAAATTAATAAAGCTCTTCAGTTGATGAGGTGAGATATTTGTAGAAGTTTCCCTAAAACGAAAATACAGAACAAACTTTAATGTGGATATATTGCTATTTAACTGAATGTACTGAGCGAGCTTTTTCGGTTCAACGCCTCATACTTTCAAACCTAAATAAAGGGCAATACTAAAACTGCAATTAAACCGCATTTACCAACTCCTGTAATTTATTTAATTATTCTACAATTTTCAACCATCCACAATAAATTAAAATTGCGGTGATTAAATGACTATCATTTTATCGTTTCACCCATATTGCCAACCATTTGTATAAAATAATGAAATTTGTGAAAAGGGAATGACGAAAAAATAAGGTATCTCCGGGATGAACTTCATGCGCAAACTTTTCTCATTATTTGAGCAAGAAAAAAGGAAGATAGCAAAGACAACTGACGAAAGCTCTACAAAGGTTACAACATACATATAGAGAAAGTTTTCTGTCACAGAGTATGATGAGGTCGTCAATAAAATGAGAAAATGTAGTTTTGTAGATCCGAGTGTGACATAAAAATAATAGAAATGACAAAATACATCATCTCTTCCAACTCATTTCTCACAAATAAACGCAATGGATATGCCCAAGTCATTTGCTAGTGGGTCGGGCAATGGAGAACACTGTGTGTGGAGAAATAAGAATAAAATTCCTTTTGTTCCATTTCCCAAATTTATCTCGATTCGCCCCAAATGTTTTTCCTCTTTTCTCTCTCTCAAATTGTCATTTTCGAGAAAGAAAAATTTTTTTAGGGAAGAAAATTATGGAATATTACTCACGAACGCGTTTTTTCGTCGTGAAATTAGGTTAAGGACTGATACTGGTAGGGTGGTGGAACACAAATGTATATAATTTTCCATTCCATAAAATGATGTTGAAAAGGTATTTAAGAATTTTATTTCTTTGAAATTATTTTGATGATTTGAGAAATTTAATACTTTTGCAAAATTGCTAAAATTTTCTTTCACATACATACATGTAACATAAAAGTTCTAATTTTCCAAAAAAAAGTTTTCTAAACTTTCTAAAGCTTTTTTAAAATTTATATTATTGGGTTCACACAACTCTAGTACAGCTTGAAATATCACATTAAAGATACCTTAACGGAACATTAACTTTAGAACTTTCTCAGTAGAGGACGAAGGAAAAACTTTGCAAGCTCTCATTGATTGAACAAATTCTAAAAATTGAGATAACTTTTAATCAACAGAAGCTTTTCATTGAATCAACAAACAGTTGAGCTAGCAAACTTTTCTTAAACTTATTAACCAACGAGGTAAATTGTCGCTTCGCTCCAATTTACCTCGCCCCGCTTCGCGGGGATTTGTTGCGCTTCGCGCAAGTTTTAGAAAGAGAAAAATTGTGATGAAGCATGCACTTATCAATATCAAAAAAAAAATGTAAAGGGAAGAAGTGAATTTCACACAACATTTATGGCGCCAATTTCAAAAAGTAGTCAAAAAAAACATGAATTTTATATGGGGGCTATATGAAGGGGGGCTCTGGGGGGAAAATGAATGCCGTTGGTAAAAACCGCCTGGTATCAGTAGTCTCTGTACCAAATTTCATCACGATCGGACCAACGGTGTGGAAATGCATAGATGAACAGGAACGAAATTTTAGAGAGACCTTTCTTTATTATATAGAAGAGAAGAAGATGGGCCACACGAAAACCTCCAACAGATATTGCAAAGGGAAAAAGTGAATTTCACACAACATTTATGGCGCCAATTTCAAAAAGTAGTCAAAAAAAACATGAATTTTATATGGGGGCTATATGAAGGGGGGCTCTGGGGGGAAAATGAATGCCGTTGGTAAAAACCGCCTGGTATCAGTAGTCTCTGTACCAAATTTCATCACGATCGGACCAACGGTGTGGAAATGCATAGATGAACAGGAACGAAATTTTAGAGAGATCTTTCTTTATTATATAGAAGAGAAGAAGATGGGCCACACGAAAACCTCCAACAGATATTGCAAAGGGAAAAAGTGAATTTCACACAACATTTATGGCGCCGAATTCAAAAAGTAGTCAAAAAAGCATGAATTTTATATGGGGGCTATGTGAAGGGGAGCTCTGGGGGGAAAATGAATGTCGTTGGTAAAAACCGCCTGGTATCAGGAGTCTCTGTACCAAATTTCATCGCGATCGGACCAACGGTGTAGAAATGTATAGCTGAACAGGAACGAAATTTTAGAGAGACCTTTCTTTATTATATAGAGAAGAGAAGAAGAGAAGAAGATGGGCCACACGAAAACCTCCAACAGATATTGCAAAGGGAAAAAGTGAATTTCACACAACATTTATGGCGCCGAATTCAAAAAGTAGTCAAAAAAGCATGAATTTTATATGGGGGCTATGTGAAGGGGAGCTCTGGGGGGAAAATGAATGTCGTTGGTAAAAACCGCCTGGTATCAGGAGTCTCTGTACCAAATTTCATCGCGATCGGACCAACGGTGTAGAAATGCATAGCTGAACAGGAACGAAATTTTAGAGAGACCTTTCTTTATTATATAGAAGAGAAGAAGATGGGCCACACGAAAACCTCCAACAGATATTGCAAAGGGAAAAAGTGAATTTCACACAACATTTATGGCGCCAATTTCAAAAAGTAGTCAAAAAAAACATGAATTTTATATGGGGGCTATATGAAGGGGGGCTCTGGGGGGAAAATGAATGTCGTTGGTAAAAACCGCCTGGTATCAGGAGTCTCTGTACCAAAGGAGTTTATTCAGGCTAGTATGAAAGATGATCCTCTATCGCAGAACAATTTTAAGCCATTCCATCTTGTAGAGGATCAAAAAACATTGAAGAATCGCGAGAGAAACTCCCCAAAATCCACTGGGATCACATCGAAAAGTGCAAATAAAAATTGCAAAAAAATTCAAATATTGCGACGCCATTTGACGTTTTTTTCCCTATAAAAAATGTTTCAAAACTTTTTTGTAGACTTGTCGCTCATTTTCCGTGGAGTTTTTTTCTAGTCAAAATAAATGTTATTATTTCGTTTCTGGAGTGATTTCTACATCTGAATCTGTGAAATCTTCTGCACCTTGGAAGTCTGTGCATCTAATGATACTCTCAAAGCACTGAGAAAACAAACTCATTGGGAGTTTATTGCTGTGAATAGTTTCATGAGACTTCCGGATGTCTTTCTTGACATTGCAGCCTCCGCAAGAGCGGATGCAACAAGGAGGAGGACATAGAATTTCTTCACTGCCCATTGATTCAATTTTAATCTGCTGGAGCAAATCTTTTGCTTCCGGAAGTTCCAATTTCTACAGCAAAACCTCATGGGAATTCTGCAGAAAAGATCTCTGAGAGGCAAAATGAAAGTTAAGAATCACTTTTGTCAGCTCCAGAGAGTCATTGCTCTTGGTAAAGATGAATGGGAAGACGGTGATGAAGATTTTGTGGACTTGAGAAGTGTTCCAATCTCAGAAGGAGACTTTTAGGAGCAATGTCAGAAATCTCTTCCGTGCTGGTCGTGATTTGCTTGATGACTCCGTCGAATGTTTCCGGATACTGACTACTAAACTGATTTCTACATCTGCTGAATCAGGTATATTGCGCTGAATGGGATTCAACTCGGTAAGATTTGCTTAAATTCTCACTGCCGAAGAGGCCCAAAAAAAATGTAAAAAGATTTGTTTTGATTTGCAAGGGGCTGGTTCTATCAACCTCCCTCAGCTTCATTTCGCTGTGGATCACCTGATTCAGATGTAGAAATCACTCCAGAAACGAAATAATAAACTTTTATTTTGACTAGAAAAAAACTCCACGGAAAATGAACGACAAGTCTACAAAAAAGTTTTGAAACATTTTTTATAGGGAAAAAAACGTCAAATGGCGTCGCAATATTTGAATTTTTTTGCAATTTTTATTTGCACTTTTCGATGTGATCCCAGTGGATTTTGGGGAGTTTCTCTCGCGATTCTTCAATGTTTTTTGATCCTCTACAAGATGGAATGGCTTAAAATTGTTCTGCGATAGAGGATCATCTTTCATACTAGCCTGAATAAACTCCTTTCATCACGATCGGACCAACGGTGTGGAAATGCATAGATGAACAGGAACGAAATTTTAGAGAGACCTTTCTTTATTATATAGATAAAATCAAATGTTATCCAAGAGTACGATAAAAACATTTTGGAATTTCAAAATTATTATAGAAGAAAATTTTCAAATTTTTTTCAGGACAGAGTTTTGTAGGTTATTAATAATAAATGTACTGGTAAGCTGACCAAGCTTACGAGAGCTGTGTTTCTTTCAGTGTACCAATTTTGTGAGAGCAAACTAGAACGCGAATTAATTTAAATACGCGCAAAGTCGGGAAAAGTAGAAAAGTCATACGCTAATAAATCTTTAGAAGGCTATATCTCGAGAACGGATCCATAGATTTTCATAAATTTTTTTTTGTTTTAAAGGTCTCGAAGTCAGCTATAACATATCGAAAAATGAAAAAAATTTATGTCGCCATTTTCGAAAAATTCGAGTTCGAAATTTTCGAAAACTTTGTTTTCGATTTTAGCGCCTCTTGCGGTCATTTTTCGAAGTTGCAATGTTCTAGACATTTGTAGGGTTTCACGAAACCTTTCATTTGCGCTTGAGTTGATCAAGATCGGACTTGTAGAACCCGAGATATGACATGCCAACTTTGGAAGGCTATATCTCGAGAACGGATCCATAGATTTTCTTCATTTTTGGCATGGAGCTAGATAATATGGTCAGCTATAACATATCAAAAAATGAAAAAAATTTATGTCGCCGTTTTCGAGATATTCATCGAAAACTCATCGAAAATTTTGTTTTTGATTTTTGGCCCCCTAGCGGTCACTTTTGAAACTTCGGATGTTCTAGAGAGTTATAGGGTTTGTTGAGATCTTTCATTTGACCCCGGGTTGATCAAAATCGGTCAAGCCGTTTTCGAGTTATGGTCGATTTTCGATGAAAAATTGTGGCGGCCATATTGACTAAACGGCTTGACCGATTTTCGAAAATGAGGTATCGTTGGAAAGCTCTTGATGGCCCCTACAACATATCAAAATTTCAGCTCTCTAGCTATAATAGCGGCTGAGATATAGCGAAAACAAAATTTTGAGGTTATTCAAAATGGCGGACGGGGGGGTGGGGGGGTGGATTTGACCTCATAATCGGATTTCTTCAGGTCGATATTTAAACTTTGCCGTTTACCGCAAGTCTCTATCTATTACCGTTCTCTTGCAATTTAAGTTTATAATCCGGAGGGCCGGACGGACGGCCGGACGGACGGCCGGACGGCCGGCCGGAAAAAAACTTATTTTTGGCGCATACGTTTTTTGGAATGTGGGGACCCTAATTCGTGCTCATCCCAAGTTTGAGCCCGATCTGACGACTTTCGATTTTGCTCGGTACACAAAAGCTGTGTCTGAAAGAAACACAGCTAAAAAGATAATGTTCCATTTGAATTATCCTTTTAAGTTGCGTGTAACCATATGTGTTTCGAACTCTTGATTTAATTCACCCATCTGTGCCCCCCTCATAGTTTCCTTATGGAACAAATTAAATTAATGTGAATAGCAATTCATCTCTGTCCACTTGGTGTGGGGATGAAAACGTATTTTGCAAGAGAAACGTCATGTTAGGGGAAAAGATGATGCAACTTCCAAACTCAATTATCTCAACCCCTCTCCTTCATTACATCCCGGCATGCTTCCGGGTAGTCCGTATACATCGTACTGGACCTTGTGAATAAAGGAGGCTCCTGCCGTGGAGTTCTATGGGAAAATGTCCAACGCAAGAATTAATTATATTTACTATATCACCCCCATCCTCCTAGGAAAATGTTTTTCTTCTTGGAAAATGCACCCTGGACTCCTCATAGTGTTGTACTGTACACCATGAGCATCGCAATTCCTTCCTTTTTTAGGCATGAATGCGTCCAACTGCTGGGACTTGTATCCCTTAAACTTTTCAACTGATTTATAAACTTTTAACTGTGGACAAGACTGTGGATGTGTTATTCATAAAAAAAAATAATAAAATTGATAAAATAAAATTCCACAAATTCGAATATTGTGTGAATTTTTACGATTTTTCCAGCGCGTTGCAATTTGTTTTCTTAAGACAGAAGACTATTCTCTATGTGCTTTAGTATATGTTTTAATCTCAAAGTTAACACAAAGAGTGCTGCTGAGTAAACATTGTTCTTCTCGCCATATTATATTACGTGACTTTGCAGACAATGGAGGCGCCTGGTTGTGCAAAAAAAAGCTGCAAACACTATTTTTCGCTTCAAGAATTCTTTCTCAAATTAATCTCAAGAAATTCTCTCTATTT